>NC_090440.1:169207648-169447648 GCF_031143425.1 Pleurodeles waltl
AGGGAAGGTAGTTCTGCCCAATAGTCTGTTGACTCAAATGGCCAGATACTATAATAGACACACTTAGGTAGAGATGCTATGGTCCACTGTTTCAAGCAGCATTGGTTCAATCCAAAATTTAGACAGGTTGCCGAAGCAGTTTGCCCTAGGTGCATTGTTTGTCAACAAATGAATGTTGGTAAAGGGACAGTGGTCAACATAGGACATATTGGCGTGGCTGGAGGTCTATTCAGTAGAAGGCAGAAGGATTTCATTGAGATGCCTGCGTGTGCTGGTTTGAAATATGTGTTGGTGATTGTATGCATTTTCACTAATTGAATTGAGGCTTATCCTATAAGGAGAAATTACAGTCTTACGGTGGTAAAGTTACTACTTAGAGAGTTAATTCCAGGTTTTGGTTTCCCGGTCTCTTTTGAATCAGATAGGGGACGCCACTTTAAGAAAGTAGTGATACAATTGCTATGTTCAGCTTTAAACATTGAGCAGAAACTCCATTGTAGTTACCACCCGGAAGCTTCAGGACTTGTAGAGCATATGAATGACACTCTGAAATTGAGATTGGCAAAAATGTGTGCATCCATGAATTTGAAATGGCCAGATGCTTTGCTGTTGGTTTTAATGTCAATAAGAAGAACCCCTGACAAGACAACAGGACTGTCGCCCCATGAAATCCTCATCGGAAGAGCTATGAGATCGCCAGCTGTACCTGCTAATGCTCTTGTGAACATTACAGATGATATGGTGTTAGACTACTGCAAGGGTCTAGCATACTACAAGGGATTAGCTGATGTGGTACGATCTTTCTCTCATCAGGTGGAAGCTACCACACTTCAAGCACCTCAGGGCCAAGGACCCAACCTGATGGCTGGTGATGGGGTTGTGATCTGAAAGCACGTGAGAAACTCATGTTTAAATTTGCGGTGGATAGGACCCTACCAGGTGATATTAATAAAAACTGCATCTGTAAAGTGTGCAGGGCTCCCGAACTGGAGCCACAAAAGTCACAGTCAGAAAGTACATAATTTAACAGAGCAAGAAGAAGAGCTGGTAAGATTACCTGCAACTAAGCATATTCCAGGTCAAGAAAGAGAAAGAGAAGAGCTGGGGGATGCAACTGGAAACACAGTCAACTTACCCACTCCTGTATCAGACAAAGTGGAGGGTATCCTGAAAGATGAGGGTGAATCATCCTCAAATTAAACAGTGAGAGAGCAAGAAAATCTCCAGACTGAACCCGATCAGAAGAAGGCATCAGTTACAGAAGGTGGTCTGCACAACCAGACTGACCAAGTGACTGACCCAATGGAAAAGGAGTTGAGACAGATCCAATCCAGGAGGGTTTGACTCCTTCTGAACTAGTTGCGGGAACATCGAAGGAGAAGAATTTGTGTCCATTTCTGAAAAGAGCATTAACGAGAAAACCTCTGAAAGGTGACAACTGGCCAGAGACAAGCTCAAAGGCAGGGAAGATTAACATGGTGCCACCAATTCAGGAAGAAAACAAACTAAACAGAGAAGAAGGTCTGAGTAAAGAGAAGCAAACAGTGGTCGAAGGTTGAAAAGGAAAAGAGTTTCCAAAAAAAGATACTCTGGTCCTGAATGGGCATATGCAACTACAAATGAATGGCAAGAAGAATTTTTGATTTTTGTTTTGACAGAGACATTCCAAGTCTATATTTTGGCGCATGAAGATAAAAGCAATTTGAGTGGAAATAAATACATATGAATTCGAAAAGAAGATAAATAGACTTTGTTGAGTCGTACCTGAAAAGACTTTGATAACCTGATATTGACAAGCTGCTAAACTGATTTTGTGAATGAACTTTTGAAAAAAAATTAGGAGGGATAGAAGATTGAAAATAGAAGAATTGAACACTTTTGTCTTTTTGTTTTTGTTTAGATTTTTGCTGCATAGACATACTTTTGTATTTTCTTTTGATTTCTTACAGACCAAAGGAGACGTTAGCAAACAACACACTAAGAATAGACGTTGCAAATTCATAGATATTGGTTTGGCATTCGTTTGTGCAATAGTATGTTTGTTATTGATTCTGAGTGTGATTGTCTTTGATTCGAATGGGGCCAACCATACCATAGCTATACATACAACTACCACATCATCAGAATTAATTCATACTCTTTCAGCAATAGATAAGTTTAAAATAGATGGAAAATACTTACATGAAGAGAAAGAGCTTTCTTCTAATGTTTTCTATCGTTTATTGCCTGAGTATGTTGACCCTATCGATGCGAGAAATTGCTATGTTTGTTTGTGTTATGATTCTAACCTCTGGTGAGGAAGGAATTTCATATCATAGTCTGCCATTAACTTATGGAATAACTTGCAGTCTTTTACTAACATAGGGCCAGATGTAGTAAAATCCGATTTTGCGAATCGGAAATTGCGAGTCGGTGCAAAATCGGATGCAGAACGGTGTCTCAGACACCGTCTGCGAATCTCAATGGGGTCGCAAAGACCCACCTCATTAATATTAATGAGGTGGGTCGCATTTTGCGACCCCATTGAGATTCCCTGCACTCACAGGGATGGTGGCCTGCTGGAGACAGCAGACCTCCATGTCTGTGACTGCTGTTTAAATAAAGCAGTTTTTTTTTTGTATTGCAGACCGTTTTCCTTAAAGGAAAACGAGTTGCAATACCAAAATATAATGAAACCATTTGGTCTGAAAAAACATTAATGGCGACATTCACAAAGGGGAAGGGGTTCCATGGGGACCCCTTCCCTTTTGCGAATGGGTTACCACCAGTGTGACACTGGGGGTAACTGCGAATCGCTTTGCGACCGCGTTCGCGGTCTCAAAGCAATTCTGCATCGCGGTGCGACTCGCAAATAGGAGGGGAACACCCCTTCCTAATTGCGAGTCGCAGTCCCATTTTGCGAGTCGGTTACGACTCGCAAAATGGAAATGTGCATTGCAATGGGCGTTTTGCATGGCACAAACTGCGATTTTTGCAGTTTGCGCCATGCAAAACCCTTCCTACATCTGGCCCAAGGCTCTATAAACAAAAGAGTATTTGGTATTTCTACTCAAACTATGATCTAGCATTTTCCTTTTTCCCCATAATCAGATATTTGAGTAGAGTAGCTAACGATAAGGACAGTTTTAGTAAGATGATTCTTTAAACCTACATTAACCTTTGGAACCGTGCATGCTCACCGTAATAATCTAACCTTAACACTTGTTGAAAAGAGATTCTTATAGAACACTGAGGAAACAAGAAGGGTGATGGAAGCTAAGATAGAAAGGGGATAGTACAACAAAGCCCTGGAACTGATCATGCTTACACTGACATCACTAAACAAGGGCGGTTAGCTTTAGATGCACAACATGTAGGTAAACTTTGTATATATAGGGTGCAATCTCATTTTGATAGAGTATATGTGGGAACGAGTGAATGTAGACATGTGTTTTTATTCCAGAGTAAATGGGTTTTTATGCTGAATGGTCAGGATTTTGCCATGCCTGGTATCTATTGCATCTGTGGGAAAAATGCCTATTACAGTCTTCCTAGAGGATGGTATGGCACATGTTACTTGGGAATAGTCTTTCCCAAAATGTACCAACTGGATGACTTGAATAAATTTCCTAAATGTACAGAATTACAACATAGAAACATGCGAGAATCAGTTTCTAGCATTGTGGGTGACATATTTGGAGCAATAATTCCTTCAGTGGGAGTTGTTCTGAATTCAATGAAAATACGAAGGTTGTCTACAGTAGTGGATAACATGTTAATGGATTTTTCAGGGGCTATTCTCCTTTTAGATACTGAAATGGCTGCGACAAGAGCTATGACTCTTCAGAACCGCCTTGCGTTAGACATACTCTTAGCAAAGGAGGGCGGTGTTTGTAAATTGCTTGGTCTTTGTCACTGTTGCCCCTACATACCAGACAATAGAAAATTAGTTAGAAGTTTGATTAATAATTTACCTAAACATGAATCAGAACTAATAGAATTAATTGAAACTAATATTTGGGAAAAGGCAGGCAAGGGAATTGCAGCAATTGGGAATTGGATTTGCAACCTGGGAGAAGGTATTATATTAAAATTAGTAAAATAGATTTCAATTATTGTTTTTTGTTTAATTGGAATTTGGGGAATGTACAAATTGTTTCAAATGATCAAAAGAAGAAGATTTGAAAAGAATCGGACGAGGGCAGCTATTCAAATGGAAAAACTTTATGGGAACAATTCAAGAAGAAAGAACATTTTCAAAAATGTGAACAAAACTAGGTTTTAAATTGTGCATCGAAATAAATACATTTATTTGGGGTTTTTGTGTGATGACATGTATAGTAATCAGAGGAGGGATTGTGAGAGCTGAAATATTTACGTAAGCATATTTATGTATTAATGTGTATAATAATTTAACTATAAAATTAATGTTAACACGAAAATTGTGTTTTACTTAGTGTTCACCATTGAGTGAAAGGCTTGCACATTGAACTAAGGCCACAGTGCGAAGTTATCTAACACTTGGTGTTCCTACTGTTGAAACATTTGTATGTTTTCATATCTGTTGTTTAACAGACTCCATTCAGTGAATTCACATACTTGTCTGTAGTTATGTTTCTAACTCATGTACTTCTCTTGAGGGAAAGGGTGCAACGAGAAATGTTTCCACATCTTTGTAACCACTATCCAGTAGAAGGAAATCCAGAAGATGCCAAACAATGGATCCACAAATGCAGCCAGAGAAGGAAGTGTGCAGAGCTACATTTTGTAAAAGTTTGAATTACGCAGGAGGAGCAGAAGCCAATGAGTGTTATTAAAGGTAACATTTTATACAATTTTTATATCTGATGTGTTTGTAATTGGATGTTCTTTCTTCGCATTGATGTTTTTGCCCAATGGGAAATGTTTATTAAGTTAATTTAATGTCGATTTGTCATTCGTCTGGTGGGTTCTTCTTCCTGGTTTCCAGAGACTCTACCTCGTGTACTTGGCGTGATCTGTCACTGACACTTCATGCTTTGCCAATCAGTCTACTGAAATTCTGGTGTTTTATTATTTTCTGAGTTTACTATGCGTGTTCAATATTGAACTAATGCTCTGATGGCTTAGTAATCTTATAGTCCAAATTCTAAACCGTCCCCCTTTTCCTGTTCCTGTCGCTGACCCTGTTGTCCTCCTGATGAAGTTATAACCTGGTTGCTGTTTTCCTTAAGATAGGTAAATAGATGAATTTGTGTATTATATTTGTCTTTAGTTTTCTAGGTACCAACTGCTACTGTTTTAATACTGCTGCTGTTTTTCATAGTGCCATAGCTAGATGTTTCCTAAATTATTGTTACTAAATCGTTTGCATGAAGCCCAACATGTTAATGCTAATCAGTGGTTAGTGAGGTGTTACTCTCATGCTCATGGATGGTCATTGAATCTTTTCGTCTGTTGATTCAATGTATTAAATTTCCCTTGCTCAGATTCTCTTGCTATTGATTTGTGTATTCTCTATTGAAATAATAATTCTCATTGCATTGATTAAGCTTAGATTCATTTGCCAACTCGATCAGCCTTTATTGTTTCTTTACATGTATCAATTGAATTTGAGATTAATATTCATGACTCTAGCATTGCCAATATAGGGAAATAAATATTTCAACTTCTTAATAAACTGGTGTGGTTATTCATGGTCGCATTGATCATGGTGTGGACTTTATAATGATGTGTATATTGTTGTTTGAAAATTAACTTGATGCCTCTGACGTTTTCTTTAAAGCGGATTTGTTTCGGTTCATCGATCTATAGCATGAAATCTGCTATCTAGTCTGTTGTGAATAAAATATAGCTGAGATTTCTGCTTTAACAGTGCTTAGCAAACAGCATTGCCATCAGCTGGAGGACCTCCCTGGGAACCTCTTTGACATAGCCCAGTAGTGCAACATGAGGGGAGCATTCGGGAGAATGGCCTGGGATACTTGGTATAGCCTTAAGCACCGCTGTCCAAAAGTTCTTTATCGTGGGACAATCCCATCCCAGGTGCAGGAAGTCACCACACGGTGCAGTGTGCGCAACACGCAGCTGCCATGAGTCCCATTTTCTGCAACTGTAATGGTATGTGATAGGTTTTGTGTAAGTATTTAAAGTGTATCAAGCACAGCCCATAGTTTGAGGAGGGTTTGGGCTGGGAACATCAGTAAGTCCAATGTTCCTCGCTAATCAATATATTGAGGTCATTTGACTACATCTGTTGGGCAGAGGTCATGCGGATTGGTGTGGTTGCCTGCGTGATCAGCTTGTGGGTTAGTAAGTATATCTTATAGTACCATAAACATGGGTGGGGCTGCCAGGTACGTGCCATGGAGATCTTGCGCAGAGCTGGAAATAAGTCATGGTGTCCAAATGAGAAGAAACTGAGTCCCAGAACACCTGCTGGTGGGCAACAAAACTGCACTATGGGTATGTCACGGCAAAAGAGGTCAGCTGCATCTGGCGAAGTCGTGCCTGGGTCAATGCAACGGTCACTAACAGCATCAGCGGGTGTCCCAAAATCAGAACCAAAAGGGCAAACAAGTGGTTGAGGCATGCTCTGTTCATCAACTCTTTCCCCCCACCCATCCCAAAAACAAATGACACCCCCACCGCCCCTAAAACCAAACTATCCCGTCCCCCTACCCCACCCCTAAAACAAAACTACCCCGACCCCACCACCCCACCCCAAAAACAAAACTACCCCGACACCCCCCACCCACGCTGAGCCCTAAAACTTTCCCGACCCCCTCACCTGCCCTAAAAACAACCAACCCTCCCTCCGCCCCTAAAAACCAAACTACCTCGACCCGCCCCTAAAAGAAAAACAACCCCGACCCCACAACCCCTGACCCTAAAAACAAAACTATCCTGATACCCCACACCCACCCAGAGCCCTAAAACCTGCCCGGACCCCCACCCACCCTAAAAGCAACCGACCTCACACCTAAAAACCAAACTACTCCGATCCCCCTACCCCTAAAAACCAAACTACCCCCACCCTGCCCCTAAAAATAAAACCACCCACACCCCACCCGCCCTGAGTCCTAAAACTTTCCCAACCACCCTAAAAAGAACCAACCCCCACCCGCCCATAAAAACAAAACTACACCAATCCCTCCCCTCAAAAACTAAATTACCATGATACCCCCACCCACCCTGAGCCCTAAAACCTTTCCTGCCCTCCCCTGCCCTAAAAACAACAACCCCACCCCTAATACAAAACTACCCGACCCCACCACCCCACCCCAAAAACAAAACTACCCCTCCACCTCTGCCCCTAAAAACCAAACTATCCCGACCCCCTCACCCCTGCCCCTACAAACAAAACTACACCGAACTCACCCATAAAAACGAAACTACCTTAATACCCCCACCCACCCTGAGCCTTAAAACCTTCCCCGACCTCACACCCACCCTAAAAATAACCAATCCCGCCCCTAAAATCAAATCTACCCCATCCCCGCCCCTAAAAAACAAACTAACCCGATCCCCCACCCCTGCCCCTAAAACCCAAACTACAATGACCCCCCACCCCTGCCTCTAAACCAAAATTAAACTACCACCCGTCCCTAAAAAACAAAACTACCCTGATACCCCCACCCACCCTGAGCCCTAAAACCTTCCCTGCCCCCACCCACCCTGAAAAAACAACCAACCCCTCCACCACCTCCCCTAAAAACAAAACTACCCCGACCCCACCACCACTGCCCCTAAAAACAAAACTAACCCAACCCCACCACCCCACCCCTAAAAACAAAACTACCCTGATACCCCCACCCACCCTGATCCCAAAACCTTCCCTGACCTCCCCACCTGCCTTAAAAACAACCAACCCCCCCACCGCCCATCCATAAAAACAAAACTACCCCGATCCCCCTATCCCCGCCCCAAGCCCTTAATCCACCCTACCCCTAAAAACTACCCCCAACCCTGCCCCAGCCCCTCTTACCTGACTGCGTCATCTCCAGATCCACTCTGCCTTTTTCTCTGCCTTAACCACGCATATGCGTAGTTCAGCACATGCATGGTTAATGCAGAGAAAAAGGCATGCGTTGTTCCAGCAAGCATTGTTACGCTTGCGTTGCAAATGTAATTGTTGATAGGGAGTCGTTGTTCAGGACATTTCCCCCAAGGGACAGGGTGTTGCCTCCCTCTCCCACAGGAAATCCCTTGTTCTGTCTTCCTCTGCCTGAGCTGGTCAAGCAGGAGGGTAGTAACCTGTCTGAGGGGTGGCAGCAGTGTTGGCTGCCTGGAAAACCCCAGAAGACTGGTAGGGGCAATGCTGGGGGTCTTCTAAGGAGCCCCCAGAGTGCATGGAATCATAAACCAATACTGGCAACAGTAGTGGGGTATAATTTCCGACATGTTTGATACCAAACATGCCCAGGTTTGGAGTTACCACTATGTAGCTGGACACAGGTAGTGACCTATGGCCAGTACACAGGTAAAATGGGTTCCCCACACTTACGAAGTCCAGTGTAATGGGGCTGGAGTTCGTAGGGGCACCTCTGCTCATGCACATGCTTATGCACAGGAGGATGCACATGCACATGCACATGCTCATGCACAGGAGGATGCGGCGTGCACCCTGCCCTCTGAGCTAGGAGGGCCTACCATAGGGGTGACTTAGAGTGATGTAGTGTAGTGACCTGTAGTAAAAGGGTTCATGCACCTTTTGACATAGGCTGCAATGGCAGGCCTGAAGACACGTTTTGCATTGGCTCCTATGTGTGGCAGTATTGATGCTGCAACCCATGGGGTGCCCCAATGCCCTGGGTACCTAAGTATCATATACTTAGGGACTTATATGGGGGCACCAGGATGCTATTTGTGGTGTGTGCAAAGTCCAAAGTAACCACATTTAGAAGGAGAGCACACAATTACTGGGGTCCTGATTAGCAGGATCCCAGTCAAAACATACTGACAGCAGGCAGAAAGTGGGGGTAACCATGCAAAAAGACTGACTTTCCTACAGCCAGTAATGGGCAAAACGCACCTGAGTCCATATTGGGTGCCCCCAGCCCTGCCTGTTCAAAGGTGAGCGTCAGTATCTCTCATGCCACTTGTGGTTGTTTGCTAGCCCATGCCAATAATATAAGGTGGAAACAAAGGGGGTCATTCTGACTTTGGCGGGCGGCCTCCCCCGCCGTCAGAATACCGCTGCGCGGTCAAAAGACCGCCGCGGTAATTCTGAGTTTCCCGCTGGGCTGGCGGGCGACCGCCAGAAGGCCACCCGCCAGCCCAGCGGGAAACCTCCTTCCATGAGGATGCCGGCTCCGAATGGAGCCGGCGGAGTGGAAGGGGTGCGACGGGTACAGTTGCACCCGTCGCGATTTTCAGTGTCTGCTTGGCAGACACTGAAAATCTTGGTGGGGCCCTGTTAGGGGGCCCCTGCAGTGCCCATGCCATTTGCATGGGCACTGCAGGGGCCCCCAGGGGCCCCACGACACCCGTTACCGCCAGCCAGGTTCTGGCGGTCAAAACTGCCAGAACCAGGCTGGCGGTAAGGGGGTCGGAATCCCCATGGCGGTGCTGCCTGCAGCGCCACCATGGAGGATTCCCTAGGGCAGCGGGAAACCGGCGGGACACCGCCGGTTTCCCGTTTCTGACCGCGGCTGTACCGCCGCGGTCAGAATGCCCATGGATGCACCGCCAGCCTGTTGGCGGTGCATCCGCGGTCCCCGGCCCTGGCGGTAGTCAACCGCCAGGGTCGGAATGACCCCCAGAGTTTCTTATGTGAGTATGCCAGTAGAGGGAGTGGCAGGTTGAAAAACAAGCATAGGAAATTTAGGAGTATTACTATTTTCACTATAGCCAATATCCCGGTGAGGGACAATGGTAGCTTCAACCAGGTAGTGACCCGGTCCTCAAGTAATGTCATTAATCTGGGGGCGTGGCCAGGATGGAGGCCAAGACGGACCCTTAAAACACAGCTCCGTCTTAGGCCCTTAAAAATCCTGAAATAAATTGCCCATCCGACCGCAGTAACTGAAAAAAATATCAGCGGTTGGAGGTGGGCAAGGAATGAGAATTAAAGACTGAAACCCTCAGTGCCGACAGAGGATGCAGCGAGTAGGTCACAGGTCGGACGGCACGGCCTACGCCGGCGAGGTGAGATCGCTGCAGTGTGGGCTGAGTTAGTGATCGCCCCGGTGCTCTCCCATTGCCCAGGATAGGCAAATGATGATGCCAAGCATTGGTCCTTAGGTGGGGCTAATATGCTTACTGGAGGACACGGAGCAGATTTGCCTGTGGTGACTGTGGATACTGGTGGCCTCCGCGGAAGAGAGGACGATGCCACTCATGAAGGATCAGCGTGTTGCCTGGCCGCAGTGGGTAAGAAGGGTGAAGCGGTCTGCGTGAGATGGTGGAATCCAGCGTCCTTCACCCAGATCTGTGGGGAGGCAGAGGAGGCATCTAATAGGCATGAAGGGATGGCTGTCAGCGAGACCGGATCCTCTGGGTTTGCGCCTGTTCCCAATATGTCCACCTTTTGCCAGCTCCAAACTATACTAGCCGTTATAGCACAGAGTTAAAGAATGGCCAAGTGGGGGATGGGGTTTAGGTTGGGAACAGCAGGGAAGGAGACCCAATCCTGGCATTTCATTCTTGGCATTCAGATCGGCAGTGCGCACAATCATTTCATGGCATTAGTATTGTGAATTCCAAATCGGCAACAGTGTGCGCGATTCAATCCTGGCATTTACTTCTTGCCATTCAGATCAGCAGGACGCGCGATCCTCTCATGGCATTTGTATTGTGAATTCCGAACTGGCAACAGTGTGAGCGATTCAATCCTGGCATTTGCTTCTTGGCATTCGGATTGGCAGGACGCACAATCATTTCATGGCATTTGTATCGTGAATTCCGAATCGGCAACAGTGTGCGCGATTCAATTCTGGCATTTTTTTCTTGTCATTCAGATCGACAGGACACGCGATCATTTCATGGCATTTATATCGTGAATTCCGAATCGGCAACAGTGTGCGTGATTCATTTCAGGCAATTACTTCTTGCCATTTAGATCGGCAGTGTGCGTGATCATTTCTTGGCATTTGGTTCTTGATAATCGAATAGGCAATAGGGTGCGCAATTCATTCATGGCATTTAACTTTTGAAATTCAGATTGGCAGAGTGCGCAATGATTTCTAGACATTGAAAAACAGATTTGCAGTTTTGATTTAGGTGCATGATATTTCCTGAACATTCGAGTTCTGGGAACTCTTAATCTGAGAGTGACGTAGTCGTCTTATTCATGGTTCTAGTACAGTTCATTCATGCAGAAAAAAAAAACATGTGCTCTTTGATTCTTGTTACAATGCAGTGATTATTCTAAGAACTATATGAAGAGTGTTTATTGTTCAAAATATATAGGGGGTGATTCTGATTCTGGCGGGTGGCGGAGGCCGCCCGCCAGAATTCCGCCCCCATTATACCGCTCCGCGGTCAGAAGACCGCGGAGGGTATTATGAGTTTTTCCCTGGGCTGGCGGGCGGTCTCCAAGAGACCGCCCGCCAGCCCAGGGAAAAACTCCCTTCCCACGAGGATGCCGGCTCGTAATCGAGCCGGCGGAGTGGGAAGGTGCGACGGGTGCAGTGGCACCCGTCGCGTATTTCAGTGTCTGCAAGGCAGACACTGAAATACTTTGCGTGGCCCTCTTACGGGGGCCCCTGCCGTGCCCCCAGGGGCCCCGCGACCCCCCCTACCGCCATCCTGTTCATGGCGGCTTTCCCGCCATGAACAGGATGGCGGTAGGGGGGGTCAGAATCCTCATGGCGGCGGAGCGCGCTCCGCCGCCATGAAGGATTCCCCCGAGCAGCGGTAAGTCGGCGGGAGCCCGCCGACTTGCCGCTTCTGACCGCGGCTGAACCGCCGCGGTCAGAATGCTCGTGGGAGCACCGCCAGCCTGTTGGCGGTGCTCCCGTTGTCGGTGGCCCTGGCGGCCACCGGCCGCCAGGGTCAGAATGACCCCCATAATATGTTAATTCTGGAATATTCATATGAAAACCTTGCATAACCTTTTTTTGATTTCCAGGTACCTAGATTCTTGAGGCCTAGTCATAGTGAATCTTTAGGCCATTCGTGTTTTTTAGTATAAGTATTTATTTGAAGCAAAAGTCTTATTGAAAGTCATTGTGATTAGACTTGCAATTGTGTTGTTTAACTCTTGCTTCCACAGGTCTCCTTTCCCGCTGTTCCCAACCCAAAACCCATTCCCCCACTTGGCCATTCTTTAACTCTTTGCTATATAACTAGTGGAGTTTGGAGCTGCCAAGAGGTGGACATTTTGGGAACATGCGCAAGCCCGGAGGATCTGGTCTCCTTGACAGAGTCAAGACATTTAAAATTAGATCGAGAAGTACTGGTAAAGCAAAAGACTTATCTAAAGAAAGCCTTAGTAGATTCTGGGGCTACTGGTAACTTTATTGATGCACAGCTGATTCAAACATGTGGGATCCCATGTAAGAAGAAGAAAACACCAGAAATAATACAAGCTGAAGATGGAAAACTCCTAGCTGGAGGTCTGGTGACTCTACAGACCTTCCCCTTGACTGTGATCTGCAAAGGGGGAAGTCAAGACACAAAACATGTAGAGAAAATAATCTTTGATATAATCCATGCTCCTCAGTATGGAATTAGTCTAGGAATGCCGTGGTTAAGTTATCATAATCCTTTAATAAATGGGCAAGAAAGGAAAATCACACTTTCTTCATTTAGGTGTAAAGAAAAATGTCTCCAAACATCAAATGTCCCAGATTCCCACAAATCCCACATAGTCACAGCCGCTGAAAAAGATGTAATGCTGCCTTTGCAGTATTCACCCTTCCTGATCTTTTTGATGAAAACGAAGCAGCAACCTTCCTTCCGCACAGACCTTATGACTGTCAACTTGATCTGACTCCTGGTGCTATACTCCCTAGTTGTCGAGTGTTTGCCCTGTCTGAACAAGAAAATCAATATCTAAGGAACTATTTAGACCAATTTCTAGCTAATGGATTTATCTGCCCTTCCAAGTCTCCTGCACCATCTCCTCTTTTTTTTGTTTCAAAGGCTAATGGAGATCTTAGGGCTTGTATAGATTATAGAGGGTTAAACAAAATCACAATAAGAATAAATACCCATTACCCTTGATCCCTGTCCTGTTGGATCAAGTAAAAGGCCAAAATTTACACCAAGTTAAATCTAAGAGGAGCTTACCACCTAGTCAGGATGAGAGAAGGCGACGAGTGGAAAACTGCCTTTAAAACTAGATATGGTCTATTTGAATACACAGTCATGCCCTTTGGACTTTGTAATGCTCCAGCTGCATTCCAATTCTTTCTGAATTATGTCCTTAGAGAATATCTAGATCTATTTGCAATAGTTTATATTGATGATATTTTAATCTATTCTGATAACAAAGTTGAACATGTACAACATGTCCAAAAGATTCTCACAGCCCTTTGGAAACATAATTTATATTGCAAATTGAGCAAATGTGAATTTCATGTTACCACCATTGAATTTTTAGGGGTGATCCTTACCCCTCAAGGCATGGTCATAGAAGAAAGAAAAGTGCAAGCAGTATCTGATTGGCCAATCCCAAAAACTGTTCGAGATGTTTAGTGCTTCCTTGGTTTTGCAAATTTCTATCGTAGGTTCATAGACCACTTGTCACAAACAGTGGCATCATGTTGACAGTACTCCCCCCTCCCAAACGTGCTCTAGGGCCTGGTTTGTCTGGATTTAGGCGATGAAAACGCCTCACTAATCGTGGAGCATGAATGTCAGATGCGCAGACCCATGAGTTGCTCTCAGGACCGTAACCTTTCCAAGATATTAGATACCAGAGATTACGACCTCTAAATTTTGAATCCAGCACCTGTTTAACTTTGTATTCCAATTCTTACTGTATTAGAACTGGAGGTGGTTGGGAGTGGACTTTTTGGACAGCTCTTTTCAGGAGTGAAGTATGAAACACTGGATGAATACGTAGTGACCTTGAAAACTGAAGATTATAGGTCACTGGATTGATTTGTTGAAGAACTGTGTAAGGACCTATGAATTTGGGATTAAATATTTGTTTTTTCTTGAAGTCAATATGACGTGTGGAAAGCCACACTCTATCAACTGGCTTATATTGGGGTCCTTCACAATGTTTCTTGTCGTAGTGCTTTTTATACTTTTGTTTAGCTTTATCTAGATGTTGCTGGATTTGTTTCTGGGTTTGATGGAGTTGTTGAATTGTCTCTGACACAGCTGGTGTAAGTGAACTTTCTTGTGGGATTGTGATTGGAAGGGTGGCAGGATGATAGCCAAACAGACCAAAAAAGGGAGTGACACCAATGGAAGTATGATACAAGTTATTATAGGCTAGTTCAGCTAACCAAAGCATTGATGTCCAAGAATGAAGTGCTTTCTCAGCATAAGCACGCAGGTATTGTTTCAATGTCTGATTTAATCGCTCAGTTTGGCCATCCATTTGAGGATGATGACTGGTAGACAGTGTAGAATTGATTTGAAGTGTTTTGCACCATGTTTTCCACAAGTTAGAGGCAAATTGTGATCCTCGATCGGAGCGAATCACTTTTGGTAATCCATGATATCGACCACTCGATTTAAAAGGATTGTTGCCAGTTCACTGGAGGTGGGCAATTTCTTGCATGCAATGACATGTGCATATTTCGTGAGACTATCTACCACCACAAGGATTACTGAGTGATGTTGAACAATGGGTAGACCAGTATTAAAGTCTAATGAGATGTGCTGTTGGGAGAGGATGTAACAAACCTTTTGGTTTTGAATGACGTGACTTGATGCGAGCACAAACTTCACAGTTAGCTACCATCTGTTTGACGTCTTTTATCAAAGTAGGCCACCAAAAGTAGCGTTGAACTAATTCAAGAGTTTTAGGAATACCTAGATGACCTGTCGTAGGTAGAGCATGCAACCAATGAAATACCAACTTGCGCAACTTGGTAGTTGGAACAAATAAACGGGCATCATGGAAAGGTAGTCCTTGTTTGATTGACCTTTTGGGATCTGCTTGAGTCCATGTTTGCCATTTCTCAATGGTGAAGGAATTACGGATTTCTTAAAAAAAAGTCTTTGGTTTTTATGATACAAAGAACCTTGTCTGGAGCAATAGTAGACCTAGGAGACTGAATCGCGGGTAACATAGTAGAGTCTTGATGGGACAAAGCATCCGCTTTGCGATTATCCTTTCCGTGACGGAAGGTTACCACAAAATCAAACTCAGCAAAAAACAACATCCATCGTAATTGCCGATGAGTCAAAAGTCTAGCTGAACTCATGAACTGGAGATTGCGGTGATCTGTATATACTGTGATAGTATATTTGGTGCCTAACAAATAGTGTCTCCATTCTTTGAAGGCGTCACGGATTGCCAGAAGCTCTTTCTCAGCAATAACATAATTTTGTTCTGCTTCGTTCAGCTTTCGAGACATGTAGGCTACAGGATGTAGTTGACCAGTATCTTTACAGTGTTGTGATAACACTGCACCAATGGCCACATCTGAAGCATCTGCTTCCACTATGAATGGACGCTCAACGTCTAGATGAGTCAAGACTGGGGCAGTGGCGAATGCTTCCTTTAAGTTTGAAAAGGCTCTGTCCGCTTCAGGGGACCATACAAATGGTTCTTTCTTTCTCAACAACTTGGTGATTGGCGCCACTGTCTGAGAAAAATGATCTATGAACCTGCAATAGAAATTTGCAGAACCTAGGAAGCACTGAACATCTCGAACAGTCTTTGGAATGGGCCAATCAGCTACCGCTTGTACTTTTCTTTCTGCCATGACCATACCTTGAGGGGTAAGAATGACTCCTAAGAACTCAACGGTGGTAACATGGAATTCACATTTGGTTAATTTGCAATATAGATTATGCTTTTGAAGGGCTGTGAGAATCTTCTTGACATGTTGTACATGTTCGACTTCATTGTCTGAATAGATTAAGATATCGTCGATATAGACTATTGCAAATAGATCTAGATACTCTCTAAGGACGTCATTCAGAAATAATTGAAATGCTTCTGGAGCGATACAAAGTCCAAAGGGCATGACTGTGTATTCAAATACACCATATCGGGTTTTAAAGGCAGTTTTCCATTCATCGCCTTCTCTCATCCTGACTAAATGGTAAGCACCTCTTAAGTCTAACTTAGTGTAGAGTTTTGCTTTTTTAACTTGATCCAACAAGACAGGAATCAGAGGTAATCGGTACTTGTTCTTGACTGTGATTTTGTTCAATCCTCTATAGTCTATGCAGGTTCGAAGATCCCCATTAGCCTTGGGGACAAAAAAAGAGGAGATGCTGCAGGAGACTTGGAAGGACGAATAAAGCCATTAGCTAGAAATTGATCTAAGTATTTTCTTAGATGTTGATTTTCGTATGCTGACAAGGCATACACACGACAACTAGGGAGTATAGCACCAGGAGTTATATCAATTTGGCAGTCATATGGTCTGTGAGGTGGCAAGGTTTCTGCTTCTCTTTCATCAAAAACATGGCAGCGTTACATCTTTTTCAGCAGTTGTTGCTACGTGAGATTTGCAAGGTTTTGTGACTCTTGATGTCTGGAGACATTTTTCATTACACAAGATGGAGGAGAATACGATTTTCCGTTCTGACCAGTTGATTTCAGGGTTATGGGAACTTAACCACGGCAGTCCAAGAATAATTCCATACTGAGGAGCATGGATGACGTCAAAGATAATTTTCTCTTCATGTTCGATATTCTGATCTCCCCCATTACAGGTCATCGACAAACGGACAGTCTGCAGAGTCACTGGGCCTCCAGTTAAAAGTTTTCCATCTAATGCTTGTATGATTTCCAGGGTTTTCTTCTTGGTGCATGGGATCCCCCATGTTCGAACCAATTGTGCATCCACAAAGTTACCAGTAGTCCCAGAATCCACTAAGGCTTTCTTAAGATATTTCTTCTTCTTTACTTGTACTTCGATGTGCAACTTAAGATGCCTTGACTGGGAAGGGTCCATGGTGACACCCAAGAGCAACCCTTCTTTACATCTTGGGTGATCTAGTATTCCTGCTTGGTTTGTACATTTGCTGCAATTTTCTTGACTGGACCTTGTTTGCTCCTTGGTTTTATTGGACACTCTTTGGCGAAGTGGCCTTTGCGCCCACAGTAAAGACATTGTCCGTTCTTTCTACGTAGTTCTTTTTCATCTTTTGTTAAAGGCCACCTGATAGTTCTAATTTCCATGGGTTTGTGATTACTCTCTTTCGGAGTTCTTGAGTCTCTACGTTCATGAACATGCCAGGAATATTTCTCAGTCTTTTTGCGTGTTCCTTGTCGTTCTGCAAGACGATGGTCTAATCTCAAAACAAGGTTTATCAGATCTTGACAATCTGTAGGCTGAGGATCGATCTGGGCAAGAATGTCTTTTAGTTCTTCTCTGAGTCTTTGGTAGAACAGGGCTGCTTGCTTTTCTTCAGGCCAGGATGTCTCTGCTATCAGCCGATCAAAACTAGCCAAGTAGGAATCTAAATCTTTATTGCCTTGTTGCAATTCTAACAGTTCTCGGTCTGCTGATAGAGTCACTGTTCTTCGATCAAACAATCTTTCAAATTCACGGACAAAGTCTCTCCAATTTTAAAGCAGGGGACTGTCTTTACGCACAAGAGGAATTGCCCAGGTGGCCACGTCTCCAGACAGGTAAGATAACAGGAAGGCCCTCCTAGATTGGGCGTCAGGGAAAGTGTGTGGTCTACAGGTAAAGTGCAATTCTACTTGAGTCAAAAAGGACTGCGCTTTCAGAGGATCACCTGAAAACTGTTCTGGAGGAGCCAGAGGAATAGCAGAGGGAACTTTGAGGGAAATGTTAGTTGGAGGATTACCTCCTAACCCTTGAGGAGGAGTACCAAGACAATAGCACCCAGAGGACCTTCTTCCCTCTTTTCTACTCGGTCTTGTAACTAACTCACTCTCTCAGCTAAATTGGTTGCTATGTCTTTGGATGCTACCACATCCAATTAGAGTTGCGTGATAACTTTAACTAACTCATCCAATGTGGCCATATTGAGAACCTAGCGCAAACCAGGAGGATTAAAAATTTGTGGGCTCACTATTCTGTCAAGGAGACCAGATCCTCGGGGCTTGCGCATGTTCCCAACATTTCCACCTCTTGGCAGCTTCAAACTCTACTAGTTATATAGCACAGAGTTAAAGAATGGCCAAGTGGGGGAATGGGTTATGGGTTGGGAACAGCGGGGAAGGAGACCTGTGGAAGCATGAGTTAAACAACACAATTGAAAGATTAATCACAATGACTTTCAATAAGACTTTTTCTTCAAATAAACACTTACACTAAAAAACACGAATGGCCTAAAGCTTCACTAAGACTAGGCCTCAAGAATCTAGGTACCTGGAAATCAAGAAAAGGTTATGCAAGGGTTTCATATGAATATTCCAGAATTAACATATTATATATTTTGAACAATAAACACTCTTCATATAGTTCTTAGAATAATCACTGCATTGTAACAAGAATCAAAGAGCACATGGTTTTTTCTCTGCATGAATGAACTGTACTAGAACCATGAATAAGACGACTACATCACTCTCAGATTAGGAGTTCCCAGAACTCGAATGTTCAGGAAATATCATGCACCTAAATCAAAACTGCAAATCTGGTTTTCAACGTCTAGAAATCATCGCGCACTCTGCCGATCTGAATTTCAAAACTTAAATGCCATGAATGAATCGCGCACACTGTTGCCTATTCGATTATCAAGAACCAAATGGCAAAAAATGATCGCGCACACTGCCAATCTAAATGCCAGGAAGTAAATGCCTGGAATGAATCGCGCACACTGTTGCCGATTCGGAATTCACAATATAAATGCCATTAAATGATTGTGCATCCTGCCGATCTGAATGCCAAGAAATACATGCCAGAATTGAATCGCGCATACTGTTGTCGATTCGGAATTCACGATACAAATGCCATGAAATGATCGCGCGTCCTGACGATCCAAATGGCAAGAAGCAAATGCCAGAATTGAATCGCGCACACTGTTACCGATTTGGTATTCACAATACAAATGCCATGAAATGATAGCACGTCCTGCCGATCTGAATGCCAATGCCAGGATTGAATTGCGCACACTGTTGCCGATTCGGAATTCACAATACAAATGCCATGAAATGATCGCGCGCACTGCCGATCTGAATGGCAAGAATTAAATGCCAGGATTGAATCGCGTACTCTGTTGCCGATTCGGATTTCAAGATTCAAATGCCATGAAAACAATCGCACACGCGATTTCAAGAGTAGGCCCAAAACTCGAGTGTCACTGGAAATGGAGTCGGGGCCTAACCCGACCTCCGCCTTACCGCCCTGCTTGAAGATCATCAAATAAACAAGGGCAGGCCTGGAAATGACTGGATAGGCCTTCGGGACAGGAGCTCTGGAAAATGCTGCTGCTCTGCACCGGGACCTCTGAATAGTGAGCACGTGGAGCTGGGCTGGCTCCCTTATATAGAGCCAAGCCCCGCCCACGAGCCACACCCAACCATGCTGCAAGAAAGGCTTCTAGAAACTCTTAGAATAAAGGACCACACCCTGTAGTCCTGCAAACAAGCCTTGCAAATGAACAATGAATTACAAATAGCATTAATGACTTTTCAAGATTAAAGCTCTGCAATGCAAAAGGTTAACATACTGCATAGAAACACAATGCATAAAATATGACTTTGCATATGAACTGGGTTTTTGCATTTACGTCGCCCGTAGAGCGCGCACTGTCCTGATGTTGACAGGCTCGAGTAAAACCTTTTTAGCATCTTGTGAAGGGTCCACGGTTACACCCAAGAGCAACCCTTCCTTATATCTTGGGTTTTCTAGTTTTCCTGAGTGATCTGTGTATTTGCTACAACCTTCTTGGTAGGGGTTTGTTTATTTTTTGGTTTTGCTGGACATTCTTTAGCGAAATGGCCCTTTTAAACACACAGACAGATATTGTCCGTTCTTTCTACATAGATCTTTCTCCTCTTTTGTTAAGGGCCGCCTGACGGTTCCTATTTCCATTGGTTCATGATTGTGGTCTCCATGAGTTTGTGAGTCTCTATGCTCATGAACACACTAGGAACTTTTCTCAGTCCTTTTACATGTTCCACGTCGTTCTGCACGACAATGGTCTAACCTTAAAACAAGACTTATCAGATCTTGACAATCTGTGGGTTGAGGATCAATCTGTGCAAGAATTTCTTTTAACTCATCTTTGAGTCCTTGATAGAATAGAGCTGATCTCTTTTCCTCAGGCCAGGCCGTTTCTGCTACCAGCTGATTAAAGTTAGCCAAGTAAGAGACAAGATCCTTATTTCCTTGTCGCAATTCTAACAGTTCTCAGTCTGCGGACAGAGTAACTGTTCTTCGGTCGAAAACACTTTCAAATTCTCTGACAAAGTCTCTCCAGTTATAAAGCAAAGGATTATCTTGACGCACAAGAGGGATTGCCCAGGTGGCTGCGTCTCCAGTCAAATAAGAAATCAAGAAGGCCACCCTGGATTGGGAATCAGGGAAGGTGTTTGGTCTACAGGTGAAGTGCAATTCTACTTGAGTCAAAAAGGATTGTACTTTCTGAGGATCACCTGAAAACCTTTCTGGGGGAGCCAAAGGAATGGATGTGGGAACTGTGAGTGATATGTTAGTTGGAGGATTCCCTCTTAACCTTGAGGAGGAGGATTAAACCTACCCGCACCCAAAGGACCTTGCTCTTTCTTTCCCACTCTGTCTTGTAACTTATCCACCCTTTCTGCTAGATTGGTTCTTATGTTTTTAGATTCGACTACATCCACTTGAAGCTGCGTAATTACCTTAAGCAACTCGTCCAATGTGGCCATATTGAAAGCCTAGCACAAACCAGGAGGATAACAAATTAGTGGGCTCACTATTCTGTCAGCGAGACTGGGTCCTCAGGGTTTGCGCCTGTTCCCAATATGTCCACCTCTTGGCAGCTCCAAACGCAACTAGCCGTTATAGCACAGAGTTAAAGAATGGCCAAGCGGGGGATGGGGTTTAGGTTGGGAACAGCGGGGAAGGAGACCTGTGGAAACAAGAGTTAAGAACACAACAGCAAAGTTATTCCCATTAATCTTCATGAACTTTGTTATAAATATCTGTACTCCGATAACATGAGAGATCAAGAGCTTTTCAATAACATGACTTTTTAGTTCTGGATACCTGGAAGTAAAAGAAGGATTACGCAGACTTTCATATAAGTGTTTCCAGAATAACATCTTATACACTGAACATGGAACTCTCTCAAGTTAGTTCTTGGAATAGCAACTACGTCATAACAAGAATCAATTATAACATATTAATTCCCAAAACATGAACTGCGAAAGACTCATGAATGATACTGTAAAGTCACACTCTGTTTTGATTTGAGTTTCAGGATTCAGTTGCCCAGAAATTACTATGCATCTTATTGCCAAACTTACATCAAGATTCTAATACCTGAAATGATCGTGCAACTCTGCCGATCCGAACTGCAAGGGTTAATTGCCAAGAATGAATCGCACACACTGTTGCCGATTCAACCATCAAGATTCAAATGCCAGGAAATGATTGCGCACTCTGCCGCTCTGAACTGCCAGGGTTAATTGCCAAGAATGAATCGTGCACACTGCTGCTGATTCAACCATCAAGATTCAAATTCCAGGAAATGATCGCGCACTCTGCCGATCTGAACTGCAAGTGCCCATTGCCAAGAAACAATCGCACATGCGATTTAATCAAAAGACCAAAACTCGAAAAGCTTTAGAAACTACCCAGACCTCCGTCTTACCTCCCTGCTTGAGGATCACCAAGGTAATGAGGATAGGGCCTGGAAATGTCCAAGTAGGCCTCCAGAACAGGAGCCCTGGAAAATGCTGCTGCTCTGCACCAGGACCCCTGAATAGTGAGCACGTGGAACTGGGCTGGGTTCCTTAAATAGACCCAAGCCCCGCCCACCTGCCACACCCAGCCACACCCAGCCAGGCTACAGGAAAGGCTTGAAAATGAACAATACATTGCAAACAGTATTAAAGACATTTCATGATAAATACCTGCAATGCAAAACGTTAATATGCAATATCAGCACAAAATGCATGCATTATTACATTGCATAGTCTCTTTGCATTATGTTGGCTATAGAGCGCGCACTGTCCTGGTGTTGACAATGGTCCTTAACAGACATGGGCATTGGAGAAAGTCGTGCAACCCGGACAAACCTCCTTGTACATGAGGCGCCAATGCGGGGGACACCATCTCTCCCTTTGAGGACCCAGAAGGCTGGATGTTGCACGACCCCTGGACTTCAGTCGCACTCGAGCCAGTTTGAGAAAAGTTTGCAAGCTATATTGGGCACAAAAATGTGGTTGGAAAAACAGGATAGACTCCGTCTCCTAAGACGTCAGTCTACTCAGGGCTGACCATCGTAACCTGACTGACAGGGTGGCGGAAATGGAGTCGACCATTGCACCATGGGCCCTAATGTCCAGGAACTGCAGGAACAAATGAAGAGGCTTGACACAGAGGTGGAATACTTACATAACAAAGCGAAACATGCTGAAGGACGCTCTTGTTGAAATAATGTGCAATTCATGGGGTTTCCAGAGAACGTGGAAGGCCATAATGCAGTACTCTTCATAGAGCAATGGCTCACAACCACAATACTAAAAGGGAAAATACCAAAATGTTTCTCTATTGACCGTGCCTGCAGGATCCCCGCCAGGCCACCATCCCCAGGTGCACCTCCTCGCCCACTCACAGCCTGCTTCCTCAGTTGTAGAGATAGAGACATGATCCTGCAATGCTTTCGGAAAAAGGGCCCTGAACAATGTGAGGGCGCTACCATCACGGCCTACCCAGACTTTACAGCGGAGGTTCAACGTCAGCCGAACTCCTACATGAAAATCAAAGAGTGACTCTGTGAACATAACATTAAATATGTCCTGATGTTTTCGGACAAGCTTGGAGTGATCTCTGATGAGAGGACTCACATCTTCCCATTGCCTTTAGATGCCTAGACATGGATGCATGCCAAAGGCATAGCTCAATCTTTGACAGGGGACCAAGACCAGGGGCAGTGGTTGACACCTGCCGCCCGCCGTCGCCAGAACAGAACTCAAGTCAAACCTACTAAAACCCAAGCAGCGGCGGAAAGAGTTAAAGTGCTACATGAAACAGCCCTTCACACTGAAAATGCCTTTGTGTCACTACAGGACAGTCCTGGGATGTACCCATACTCAGACACAGGGAGCTCTTGCTCCATTCTTCTGGACATAGCTAAAGGCCCAGATGTCACTCCCGAAACAGCGGATGACCCCGAATGACTGAGTCCAGAATAATTCACATAGGGGGTCATTACGACCTCGGCGGTCTTTTCAAAAGACCGCCGAGGCCGCGGGAGACAGAATACCGCCATTGCCTGCGGTATTTCTGTCTCCCTATTATGACATTTCCGCTGGGCCAGCGGACGGTAACAGTGTTACCGTCCGCTGGCCCAGCGGAAATGTCACATCAACATTGCAGCCGGCTCGTAATAGAGCCGGCGGCAATGCTGATGTGCAGCGGGTGCAGTAGCACCCATCGCGCATTTCACTGCCCGAAATTCGGGCAGTGAAATGCACGACGGGGCTATGCATGGGGGCCCCTGCACTGTCCATGCCAAGTGCATGGGCAGTGCAGGGGCCCCCAGGGGCACCCCAAGTCCCCTTACCGCCGGCCTTTCCATGGCGGTGTGTACCGCCTTGGACAGGCCGGCGGTCGGGGACTCATAATCCCCAGGGCAGCGGTGCTTGCACCGCTGCCCTGGGGATTATGACCGCCAGGCGGAATCCTGGCGGGAAAATGGAGGGGCCGGCGGTATGGCCGTGGCAATTCCGCCACGGTCATAATTGCTGGCGGAACACCGCCAGCCTGTTGGCGGTATTACTGCCAACATACTGCCGGCCGCCAGGGTCGTAATGACCCCCATAGTACTTATTAACGGAATGAGCACCTAGACACTTTCCAAGTAGTGAACATGTACATACTAGCAACAACTGCTGGGATATGCCCCTAACACTACTTCTGTGGATGGCTGGTTTCCATGGTTGTCTCTTATGAGACCACCTGCAGCCTTATGTGGTACTGCTGGCTATGAAGGAGGGTACCTGTGAAGGTAATATGTGGTTGCTCACATCCGAATTGTAGGCTCTCTGTAGGGAAATGCCTCCTTGGCATGGTTACCCCCTGACTTTTTGCCTTTGCTGATGCTACGTTATGATTTGAAAGTGTGATGGGACCCTGCTAACCAGGCCCCAGCACCAGTGTTCTTTCCCTAAACTGTACCTTTGTCTCCACAAATGGCCCAACCCTGGCACTCAGGTAAGTCCCTTGTAACTGGTACCCCTGGTACCAAGGGCCCTGATGCCAGGGAAGGTCTCTAAGGGCTGCAGCATGTATTATGTCACCCTGGGGACCTATCACTCAGCACATGCACACTGCTTCACAGCTTGTGTGTGCTGGTGGGGAGAAAATGACTAAGTCGACATGGCACTCCCCTCAGAGTGCCATGCCAACCTCACACTGCCTGTGGCATAGGTAAGTCACCCCTCTAGCAGGCCTTACAACCCTAAGGCAGGGTGCACTATAACACAGGTGAGGGCATAGATGCAGGAGCACTATGCCCCTACAGTGTCTAAGCACAACCTTAGACATTGTAAGTGCAGGGTAGCCATAAGAATGTATGGTCTGTGAGTCTGTCAAACACGAACTCCACAGCACCATAATGGCTACACTGAAAACTGGGAAGTTTTGTATCAAACTTCTCAGCACAATAAATGCACACTGATGCCAGTGTACAATTTATTGTAAGATACACCCAGAGGGGATCTTCGAGATGCCCTCTGAAAACATACCTGACTTCCAGTGTAGGCTGACTAGTTTTTGCCAGCCTGCCACACACCAGACATGTTGCTGGCCACATGGGGAGAGTGCCTTTGTCACTCTGTGGCCATGAACAAAGCCTGTACTGGGTGGAGGTGCTTCTCACCTCCCCCTGCAGGAACTATGTAACACCTGGCGGTGAGCATCAAAAGCTCACCCCCTTTGTTACAGCGCCACAGGGCATCCCAGCTATTGGAGATGCCCGCCCCTTCGGCCACAGCCCCCACATGTGGCGGCAAGGCTGGAGGAGATAATTAGGAAAACAAGGAGGAGTCACCCACCAGTCAGGACAGCCCCTAAGGTGTCCTGAGCTGAGGTGACCTTTACTTTTAGAAATCCTCCATCTTGTGGATGGAGGATTCCCCCAATATGATTAGGGATGTGCCCCACTTCCCACAGGGAGGAGGCACAAAGAGGGTGTAGCTACCCTCAAGGACAGTAGCTATTGGCTACTGCCCTCCCAGACCTAAACACACCCCTAAATTCAGTATTTAGGGGCCCCCAGAACCTAGGAAACTAGATTTCTGCAACCATAAACAAGAAGAAGGACTGCTGACCTGAAGCCGTACAGTGAAGACGGAGACGACAACTGCTTTGGCCCCAGCCCTACCAGCCTGTCTCCCAACTTCGAAGAAAACTGCAACAGCGACGCATTCAACAGGGACCAGCGACCTCTGAAGCCTCAGAGGACTGCCCTGCAACCAAGGACCAAGAAACTCCAGTGAACAGCGGTCCTGTTCAACAATCTGCAACTTTTTTGCAACAAGGAAACAACTTTAAAGACTTCACGTTTCCCGCCGGAAGCGTGAGACTTTCCACTCTGCACCCGACGCCCCCGGCTCGACTTGCGGAAAACCAACACTTCAGGGAGGACTCCCCGGCGACTACGAGCCCGTGAGTAGCCAGAGATGACCCCCTGAGCACCAATAGCAACACCTGCAGAGGAAATCCAGAGGCTCCCCCTGACCGCGACTGCCTGTAACAAGGGACCCAACGCATGGAACCAACACTGCACCCACAGCCCCCAGGACCTGAAGGAACCGAACTCCAGTGCAGGAGCAACCCCCAGACGACCTTCTGCCTAGTTCAGGTGGTGGCTACCCCAAGGAGCCCCCCCTGTGCCTGCCTGCATCGTTGAAGAGACCCCTGGGTCTCCCATTGAAACCTATTGCAAACCTGACACCTGTTTGCACTCTGTACCCGGCCGCCCCCATGCCGCTGAGGGTGTACTTTCTGTGCTGACTTGTGTCCCCCCCGGAGCCCTACAAAACCCCCCTGGTCTGCCCTCCGAGGACGCGGGTACTTACCTGCTAGCAGACTGGAACCGGGGCACCCCTGTTCTCCATTGAAGCCTATGTGTTTTGGGCACCTATTTGACCTCTGCAGCTGACCGGCCCTGAGCTGCTGGTGTGGTAACTTTAGGGCTGCCTTGAACCCCCAACGGTGGGCTACCTTGGACCCAACTTTGAACCCTGTAAGTGTTTTACTTACCTGTGAACTTAACATTTACTTACCTCCCCCAGGAACTGTTGATTTTTGCAGTGTCCACTTTTAAAATAGCTTATTGCCATTTTTGCCAAAACTGTACATGCTATTGTAATTATTCAAAGTTCCTAAAGTACCTAAGTGAAATACCATTCATTTGAAGTATTACTTGAAAATCTTGAACCTGTGGTTCTTAAAATAAACTAAGAAAATATAATTTTCCATATAAAAACCTATTGGCCTGGAGTGAGTCTTTGAGTGTGTGTTCCTCATTTATTGCCTGTGTGTGTACAACAAATGCTTAACACTACCCTCTGATAAGCCTACTGCTCGACCACACTACCACAAAATAGAGCATTAGAAGGGTGGACACAGGCGGTCGGTACGTCATGCTGGAGGGACTGTTAGACGGTACACTATTGTCGATTGTGGGGTACTATGCACCTAATTTTGCCCAGGGCAACTTCTTTAATACCTTCACCCTCGTTGGTGATCCACTTCCCCCTTGCCTAGAGGTAGGCGACTTTAATAGCATGCACAATTTGGAAGTTGACTGTTTGTCCCCCCCCCGTGAGGCACAGTCAGCAGAAGGACCTCCCAATGTTTGGGATCCTGGGGTAAGGACAGAGAGCTCTATGACATATGGCATATTGGACATCCAACACAAAGGGAATACTCCTTCTACTCCTTAACACACTATCTTCACAATAGGATAGATTTAATATGGGGATCCACATCACTGGGCCACATGATCGTCATTTGCAATACCTCGCCCGTACGATCTCTGATCACTCCCCGTTGCCACTTACCATACAGTGGGGTAAACATCGCTCCACTATTCCTACATGGCAACTGAAAACTGGGGAGCTGCTAGATACCCCATTTAGGAAGGAACTTGCTGGTTGCATCACACAATATTTGGAGCAATATAATGGCTCAACTGATCTCAGAGCCACAGAATGGGATGGGGTAGTAGTAAGGGGTCACTGCATCTCGGCCACATGGGGGGTTTGACACTCACTGTACAGGGAAGTCACTGCACTAGAGAAGGACATACGGCCTCTGGAAATAGAAATCACAAACCCCTTGGCGACTCCTGATAGGCTGTGCGTGCCCCGGAAATTATTAAACAATGCTGACCTACGCCTACGCCAACATGATTATCAATATTATTTATTTAACCCGAGTACATGCAGAGGGTGACTGCTCGGGCAGATTGCTGGCGTGGCCAGTCCATGACGAATGTCAGCATACCCCAATCGGGGCGATTAAGCTAGCCGACGGGAACACGGCTTCCTCTCGGGCTGCCATTAATGACTCCTTCCATGATTATTATAGTATGATATACCAAGCAGGCATGGCAGATGTTCCCCAGCAGAAGGAAGCGTTCCTGAGCACTGCCCCCCTAGCAAAGCTTTACCCCCTTTGAAAAGGCCACCCTTGACAAATCCCTACAACCGGAGGAAATACGATTAGCTATCTCCCAGATAGCTCGTAATAAAACACCTGGCAAGGATGGTCTGCAAATAGAATATTACTCCACCTACTTGGTGCACCTAGTCCAGTTTCAGACCCCGGGGAGGTGAGCATTAGGCAGAAAGCGGTAGTGTTGCTTTGACAAATGTGTGACTACAAGCACACACCCCTCCCGGAGGATCTATGATGTGAAAGCGAAGACATTTAAAATGTTTTCCAGAAGGACATTGTTACCAATGGGTATTACTTTACTTTAGTTGTATGTACCACATCATACTACAGAGCATTTAATGTTAGTGCTTTCACTAGTGGCAGTTAATCCAGGAGTGACACTAGGGAGTCCACCTTGGTCCTGAAGAGGAGTCTAGAGGTAGACTCTGAAACATGTAGACCATTTAGGAGGTAAGGTACATAATATACCCCACCTCCAACACCCCTCTTTTAACCATACCACCCCTGTGAGACATATTAAATTAGTAATACCTTCCAGAGGAAGGTGTTTTTAATTCATGTAAGTTACTCCACCACTCCTATCCCTCTCAGTATTCACACTGATGAAACTACAACAGTGCTCCCACGTATTCCATCGGTTGTAGCATGCCTCGTTCTGCAGCAGAACAGGAGGAAACCCAATGATGAAGCATGCCACTAAGGGTAACCCTGGTGGGTGAGGGTTTTTCACACAATAAAATCCCCCTTTTCCACCCTGTGGAAGTTCCTTTGGTGCTGGATCTTTTTGTAAAGTTGCACCTAGCCCACCCCCTGATGAAAGTGTTTGAGAAGGCAGCATCCTTGACAGAGGGAGCTTCCGGGCTCGCACCGTGAGGCATTAATAGTAGTGCTGCCCAAACTGGGTTGGGATCCCACAGATGTGCTATCCTACCGGCTGTTCTCCCTCCTTAACCTTGATTGTAAAATACTGGGCAAGGTTTTTGCGAAGACGGATCCCCTTATTGCATAGCCTAGTTCATGAGGATCAGGCGGGATTCATACGGGACCGTAACATGTTCCTTAATATAAACGGAGACTGTTATGTATCCTACATAATACTCCACCCACAGCATATGATAGTGTGGCTATATCACTTGATATCGAAAAGGCGTGCAAAACTCAGAAGTTGGGAATTCCTATTTGCTGCATTGCGCCATATTGGCTTCGGGCAGGGGTTCTTGAGATGGGTCCGAACCTTATACGCTGAGCCGTCGTCCAGGGTGAAAATGGCCAGATTGATCTCGGAGAGCTTCCCGATTGGTAGAGGCACTAGACAGGGCTCTCTGTTGTCGCCCCTGCTGTTGGTGCTCATGAAGGAGCCCTTAGCTGGTCATCTTCGTCTGTGGGTGCCGCAATGGTGGATTCGGAGGATGGACACAACATATTGTGTCGCTCTATGCTGATGATGCATTGATTTACATTAGGCATGGCAAGACATCACTACCTGAAGTGATGTCTCTGCAGGACACCTTCGGGACATTATCGGGCCTTCTGGTCAATTGGTCCAAGTGTTGTCTTTTTCCCTTAACCAAATTACCGACCCCTCAGGGATACGCTTCCATCTTACAGACTATCATGGTGCTTCGACTCTTTTAAATATGTGGGCATTAAGGTGTATAGCTCAGTGGATGCCCTTAGGGATGGGGATCTGGGCCGTGTGCTTCACTCAATGAGAGGATCTCTCTATTTCTGGAATTCCCTACCGTTATCACCCTTGGGCATGGTAGCAGTAGCTAAAATATTGACCCTCCCAAGACTGTTGTATTTTTTTGCAGCGTTGCCCATAACTGTACCCAGGAGCTTCTTTTGAGAACTGAACGGTCTACTCTTGGGGCTCATATAGGGTAAAGATAGACATTGTGCGGCACTATCAATTCTGCAGCACTCGCTTCAGGAGGGGGCCTAGAAGCACCAAATTTAGAATTTTATTATGCTGCAGCGCAACTACAGTGGCCCCTCTGCTGGTTGAGCGCCTCTGCTGGTGTGGAATTTGAATGGGTGCGGGCACGCTAAGGAATGGTCCTTATAAACAGATGGCACACGATTATGTGTAGGCAACAACATTCTAATTAAATCTGCCCATGCTTATTGGTGCCATTATGTGCGGTGTACGGAGTAGGTCCCTCTCCCCTCTCTATTCCCCCCTAATTCCTATTGACCAAATGCCAGAAAGCACATACTTGACCAGATCTCATGATCTTACTCCCTGGATAGAAGCGGGGATGGAGAAAGTAGGAGACTACTTTGATAATGGCGTCCTAATGTCATTTGAAGTCATCAAGGACCTCACCTCTCTGGGTTCGGGACATTTCCTGACATATCATGCTGTCTACCGACTGCTTAGGGCAGGTTGGGGGACCAACATCCTGCCTATTATGTATTCACCCCCAACCCAAACAAGACAAACATCTCCACAGATTTGTGGATATGGCATTCATCATGTACAAAAGACAAATTGCCATGAGTTCGAAAGCACCATGCCACCAGAGGCTACCGGTTGGAGCCGGTTGACACTGAAATGGGCGCAAACACAGACACCTGTATTGAAATCCCTACGTGACAGTGGTCAACTAGGCGCAGGGCCTGATACATGGGACAAGCTTATAACAACACTTGAGGCTAAGAACGATATTCGTCTGCCCTTAAGAAGCTAAAAACTTGAAGGACTCCTAAAGCATGCACACCTGCTCTCCTTTCTGGCGTGCCAGAGTACCTACACTAACTGCTCTCAAATTCACACATGCTTAGAATGGGATAATGTTTGCTTGAAGCCAGTTCTATTGGACGAGTAGATAGTTACCGATCTCTGTTGAAATTGGGGGATAAGTGACTTGGACTCTAAGGGTTCGGTCTGGGAGAGTCAGGGATACATGGATTTGACCCAGACCACTCACGTCACATGCGCATCTGTAATGGCAATTGTTACTGTCTGTATAACTGAATCCTTTAGGGAATTATGAACACAAATGACATTGGTGACTTTCTCAGAAGATATTGTAGAAGCTGCTCTGTGTGTTTAATCGTCATGTATGCATTCCCCCTTGATTATGTCTTTGACCATGTATTACATGCCATGCACGACTCTGTAATTGTTACAGTTGAAATGGTTTCAACTAATAAAATAGATTTAAAAAAAAAGTCATGTCATTAATCTGCCATAGTTCTCCCTCCAGAGTTCATCTAGATCCCAGCTAAGTCAGACTCCCAGATAAAGAATTGGGTTCCGGACACACAGCTGTGGAATTCCGAGGTAAAGGTCTGGGTGAGCTCCGTAGGCAGAAATAATATGGATTCTGCTCAATTAATAGTGATTCCTGCTATGCCACCAAGGCGAATAAATTCATGGATGAGTGGACCTAAGTTATTCGACCAGTCTTGAACGTATAAAGTAATATCATCCGTGTACATGCAAACCAGTATCTGCCTGGGGCAGAACGCAAGACCACAGCGCAAATGGTGATGTCTCCACTGGGTGGTGAGGGGGTTCCTTCGCGATGGCAAATAAAATGGGTACAATGGGCACCCTTGACGCATGCCATGAGATATCATAAAGGGAGCTGGAATTGTCCCATTAAACTGCAGACGGGCAACGGGCAGGGTGTAGAGGAAAAGGATCTCATGAATGAATTTGTCACCGACCCCTAATAGATGGAAAAGATAGGGCCATACGAGCAAGTCAAATGCCTTAATAGCATCTAGGAACGCAGCGGCAGCCCTATCGTTAGGATCAATCATATGGAGAAGGGCAAAGAATGTATGCAGATTATGGACCATCGACCTGCCTGGCATGAAGGGCGAATGGTCCGGCCAAACTAAGGCCCATATTTATACTTTTTGACGCAAATCAGCGCTTGGGAAGTTTTGCGTCAAAAAGTTTACCGCCGGCTAACGCCATTCCAATGCGCCAGCCGCACGCCTTATTTATGGAATGACGTTAGCTGGCGCTGCGGCCTCGTTTGCGTCAAAATAAATTACGGAAACCGGGCAGCAGAGGCAAAGGGAAGACTGGGGGTTGTGCGCCAAAGAATGGTGCAAGTCAGGTTGGAGTCAAAAATATTATCTCTAACCTGACTTGCGCCATTTTTTGACGCTCAACCCCCATGGAAATGATTCCTGTCTTAGCAAAGACAGGAGTCATGTCCCCCTGCCCAATGGCCATGCCCAGGGGACTCCTGTCCCCTGGGCATGGCCATTGGGCACAGTGGCATGTAAGGGGGCCCAAGTTAGCGCCCCCCCCTGCCACCCAAAAAAATAAAAAAATTATACTTACCTGCACTTACCTGCACTCACCATGGATGGGTCCCTCCATCCATGGGTATCCTCCAGGGGTGGGTGAGGATGGCAGGGGGTGTCCCTGGGTGCAGGGAAGGACACCTGTGGGCTGCTTCCATGGTCTCTGACCATCGAAATGAGCCCACAGGTCCCTTAACGCCTGCCCTGACCCAGGCGTTAAAAAATGGCGCAAATCCATCTTGGCGCCATGTTTTAAGGCCCGCCTCCTTTTGTGCGTCATTTTGACGCCAGAGGATAAATAAGGCGCACATGCCTTAGAGTCATTTTTTACACGGGAACACCTACCTTGCATGTCATTACTGCAAGGTAGGTTTTCATGTACAAAAAATGACTCAAACTCCATAACTTTGACGCTAGACGGGTCTAGCATCAAAGTATAAATAGGGAGTCAAGTTTGCGTTGAATTTGGCGCAAACAGAGTATAAATATGGGCCTATGAATGTCAACAGCGGAAGAAGGCGTGAGGCAATCATCTCAGCCAAGATTTTGTTATCAATATTTATCATGGAGAACAGCCTATAGAAATCACAGCACTTAGGATCCTTCTCAGGTTTCAGATGATTTACTCTGAGGGCCTCTTGCACAGAATGAGGATGCACTCCATTCTGTATGGTCTCCTCATACATATTAAGGAGATGTGGGGCCAGAAGGGGTGCGTATCCTTTATAGAAGGAGGAGGTGAGACCATCAAGGCCAGGAGCTTTCTCCACAGGTAAACCCACAATACCCTGAACAGTTTTTTAGACTGTAAATGTTTCATTAGGGAAAAATTACATGTTGGGAGGAGGAGTACGTGCCAGTAAGAAAAAAACACCATGATAACTGTATGGTGTCTGCTTGTGTATTGATGAGATCGTTCAGAATTTCAAACACAGTATCTTGCCCAAAGTTTGCCCAGTAGCCCGGCAAATGTCTTGCACGCCCTGTTGCCCTCCCCGTACCGCTGGGTGCGAGCCTCCCTCCCCCAGGTAGTGTGGTTCCTGAGTTGCCTTTTCCTCATATTCCACAAGTTTATTAGTGATAGATGGCATTAGTTCCCCATCACCACACTCAAAATACCAGAGTTCAAAAGCATGGCTCTCTGCCTCCAGCCGGGTCAGTTCTTTAGGAAAGTCACTCTTTTTGGCATGGTTACCCCCACTTTTTGCCTGTTTATCAGTATGCTTAGTATGTTTTCACTGGGATCCTGCTAACCAGGACCCCAGTTATTATGCTCTAAATTTGATTGCTTTGGTACCCTTTACCCCCCCCACAATTGGCCTACTGGTGTACCCCTGTTAGTCCCTAATATATGGTACTGAGGTACCCATAAAATTGGTACACCAGGGGTCCCCCATGGGCTGCACCATGCATTATGCCACCCATGGGAGCCCAAGCAAACTGTGTCTGCAGGCCTGCCATTGCAGCCTGTGTGAAAAGGTGCATGCACGCTTTCACTGCTGGTCACTGCACCAGGTCACTGTCAGTCTCCCCTATGGTAGGCCCTCCTAGCCCAGCGGGCAGGGTGCAGCTACCTGTGTGTGAGGGCAACCCTGCATGAGCAGTTGTGGCCTCCGAACTTCAGTTCCAATGCACTACACTTTGTAAGTGCGGGGAAGCCATTTTGCACTTGTACTGGCCACAGGTCACATGTGGTCCAGCTACATAATGCTAATTCTGAACCTAGGCATGTTTGGTATCAAACATGTCAGAATCATACCCCAATGATAGTGCCAGTAATGGTGGCATGATTCCATGCACTCTGGGGGCTCCTTAGAAGACCCCCCAGTATTAATCCTACCAGTCTTCCAGGGTTTGCAGGTACCGCATGCTGCTGCAGCACCTCAGACAGGTTTCTGCCCTCCTACTGCTGGACAAGCTCAAGCAGGGGAAGGCAGAACAAAGGGTTTCCTGTGGGAGAGGGGGTGCACACGGTGGGGAGGGGTAGCCTTCCTGTGCCACCGGCTTGCTTTGAAGGGCACATTTAGTGCCCTCCTTTCATAATCTGGTTTGCACCAGTCCATGGACCCCTGGTCCCTGCTCTGGCGGGAAACCACACAAAGGAAAGAGGAATGACCACTCCCCTGTCCATCACCACCCAAGGGGTGGTGCCCAGAGCTCCTCCAGGTGGCCAATTGACGATTCTACCATCTAGGACGCAAGATGTGCAGAGGGCCCTGGGTGCATCTGGTTGGTCAGGACAGGTGACTAATGTTAGTGACCCCTTCTGATAGGTGGTCGCCCTGCAGAGTGACCAAATCCCCTGTTAGGGCTATTTAGGGATTCCCTTCTGGGTGGGTCCCTAGATTCGGTATCCAAGCATTCACCAGGACTCCTCTGCATCGACCTCTTCTGCTTCTGGCCACCGGAACAGCTGCTGGACTTCACAGGAACCAAACAAGCCTGCAACTCCCAAGACAACCTCACTTTGCAACATTGTTTCTCTGGCTCCTTCCAGCAATTGCAACATTTCCATGGCTGTGCATCCTCTGGGGTTAGCAAAACTTCAGCTGCACCAAAGAAGCAAGAAGGAATCTCCCTTGGAGTGAAGAAATCACCCCCCTGCATCCGCAGGCACCTAAGGCAACAACATCCTGCTGCTGGGATCTGCTCTCCACAGGAACTGCACGGATCTTCCAACACATGTAGTGGTTTTGAGTGGTCCTCTTGGTCCTCTCTACCCTCTGTCCAACTTGGGAGATGGTGAGCCCTTGCCTCTCCTTGCAGGTCAGTACCTCTGTGCACCACCACTCTTGCAGCTTGTTGACTTCTGCTCCAAGGTATCTTCAGGCTCCAAGTAGCCCCGGTCTCCTGCACTTCATCTTTGCAAGGACACTTTCTCCTCTGCTTCTCCAGCGATGTGCAACTCCTCTTCAGGTGTGCTGATTGGGCCTCTCTGCAACTTACTGTGCCTGCTACCAGTGGGTTGCCTGTGGGGGCTGTGACTGCTTCTGCTAGCTTTTCCAACAGCTGACGGTCAGCCCAGACTCCCCTCAAAGGGTCGAGTCCCCTGAACCTTGCTGGTCCTCTTCTCCTCTGCAAATCCTCCTCTACACAGATTTGCATTTGCCAAGGTTTGTTGGTGGTCCTCCTGACCACTGACCATCTACGACCCTGCGACCTGCGTGGGTCATCATCTGCACAACTCCAAGGACCTCTCTGCAGCTCCTGGGCTTCACAGCTGAGCTTCATCTTCCCTCGTCGACCCGGATCTTCATCAACAGAAGGGTGGGTAGTGGCTCCTGCCCCACCTTGACACTCCTGTGTGGACTTCACTCTGTCCCCTTCTTTTGCAGGTCCTCTTCTCCCGGAGTCCACTGTTGGGTTGCACTGGACTGGTTCTGGTCATGCAATCTTCCTTTTCCAAGTCCCCTTGTTAGTCCTTGGGAATACCAGGTATCTTACCTCTGCCCTCCAGGTCGCTGAGGGTCACCTAGGTACTCACCTTTTGGGGTCCCGAGTTCTCCCAGCTCCCTTCCACATCCTTAGGTGGGGGACTTAACTTCGCATTCCACTATTTTAGTATATGGTTTGGCCCCCTATAGGGTCCTAGCTATTTTCCTATGCTTATTCCTAATACTTAGTGTGTTTATATATAGTGTGTACTTACCTCCAGTTGGGGGATTGCCTATAAGTGCTCTAGTTCAGTGTTACTGTAATAAAGTACCTATATTTTTGTAACACTGTGTGGTTCATTTCATGTGTGATATGTTACTGTGTGACTGCTGTGTTATTGTAAGCGCTTTACTCTCCTCTTAGATATGTCTTGGCTGCTCACCACACCTACCACATGCTCTGGATTCCCAGACACTGTCTCACTAACTAAAAGGGGTTGCCTGGACTTGGTATAAGGTGTAAACACCATAGGTGTTCACCACACACCAGGCCAGCTGCCTTAATTAGTGGTGCAGTGGTGGACTTGCAATTGCCTTACCAGTCTGTCACTGGTAACTTTCCATAGCAAAATCCAACACTAGTTTATAGGGTACACTACACTTAGTAGTTAGGATCACTAGACATCTAGTTTAGGTAAGTTGGGGGCCTGGCATAGCCCTTTTTCTAACTTCTTTTACAAAGTCCAGTTACTTACAGTAGGAAGGTGCACCCACAATACTCTAGGGAAATGTCTTCAGTAGAAAACACAGTTCAGGTCCCAGATTCTCAGTATGAGAGTTTTACTTTTCAAGAGTTGAGAGAGATGTGTGCTTTTTGGAAATTGAAGTCAGGGAGAAATCCCAACACATCTCTCCTCCTGCGATTGTTCCTCCAGGCTGATAGCCAGAGTTCTACAGACCAGGAAGAGCAGGAGGGAGAGACTGACCCCGAGTCTTAGAAAAGGTACACCTAGATTTCACTCAGGAGGGTCAGGAAGAAACTGGAGAACACACTAGTCCTGCAGGGAGCACTCATGGTAGTGAAAAGGGGAGACACACCAGTCGGTCCACTTTAACTCCCAGGGTGTTAGTGCAAAGAGGCTCCAGGAGGAGAGGTAGGTCCTTCTCATCTGCCCATACCCATGTCTCAGCAGTATCTGATGAGGCTAACCTCTCTAGCTCAGAGGGGGAGACCCTAAATAGGGATTTCAGCAAACGGAGGCTAGAGGAGACCAGACTGAGGTTGCAGCAGCAACAGTTAGCTCTAGATTGGGAGGCCTTGGCAGTGGAAATGGAAAGGCAGAATTTGTGGCTAACACCCCATGGTGGCAGCAACAACTTTAGGGACACCAGGGTCACGGAGGACTCCTATGACTCCAGGAACCTAAGTAAAATTGTCCCATCTTACAAGGTTGGGGATGATATCCACAAGTTGTTAACTGCCTTGGAGAGGACCTATAAAGTTCAGAGGATCCCTCAAAGACAGTGGGCAGGCATCTTGTGGCTTTCTTTTTTTCTGCCAAAGGCAGGGACAAACTCCTCACTGTCAGAGAAGAGGATGCAGATGACTATCAAGCACTTACAAGTGCTCTCCTGGATGGATTTGGGTTGACCACAGAGGAGTATAGAGTCAAATTCAGGGAGATTAGGAAGGAGTCCTCCCAGGAATGGGTTGATTTTGTGGACTGCTCTGTCAAGTACCTGGAAGGCTGGTTACATGGCAGTAATGTGCATGATTTTCTGGGCTTGTATAATCTTGTAAGAGAGCACATTCTTAATAATTGCACATCTGATAGACTGCATCAGTTCCTGGTGGACTCAGATCTGACCTCTCCCCAAGAATTGGGCAAGAAGGCAGAAAAATGGGTTCGCACTAGGATGGGTAGGAAAACTTCCACAGGGAGTGACCACAAGAAGAAGGATTCTTCCAAGAATCAGAACAAAGGTGGGGATAAATCAAAAGGGAAAGAGTCTTCTTCAGGCCCACAAAACTCTTCAGTGGGTGGGTATAAGCCCTCTTCCTTTGTCACGTAGGCTCTCATTATTCTAATGGAACCACTGGACTTTGAGCGGCAGAATCACCTGCGGTGTGGGAGACTGAGTCTGACCCACTACAGGTGACACCTGTCGCTCCAATCCGGGTTTTGCTCCAGCTAACTAGCAGTGCCTCATCTCCACCCAAGGGCAGGGATGATTGGGCAGCCGAGCGCATGACATAATTGATTTCTCAGGGAAACCGTGTTACTTAGTTACATTAGTCTCACATACACAATGACAAAACAGAGTAAGTATATGTTTCAATAAGATTTTAATGAAGTGACTGCATCTTAGATAGCAAGGCATGGGCTGCAATAACCAGGACGATACAGCATGACAAGATTAAAATGGTGACAAGGAGAGTGCAGCATAGAAATAACGCTACCATATTGCCACTAGAGTCAATAGACTAATTCCTACCTATGCTATAATAGAGCACAGCATGTTAAGCTCTAATTCTGGTTCCCCTGGGAAGACATCATCCTCCATACCTGAGCAAAGGCCTGAAGTATGCATAAGCAGCTGAGGCAAAGCGTTCAGCGATCAGCATACAGTTGTGGTTCTCTGGCTGGAATCTCCCTCTAATATATAGGGGAGAGGGAAGTGTTTTTATAATAAAACAGCTGATGTTCTGAGAAAATGTCCCTACGTATGGATGTGTGTTTTTCTATGAATATCAGAGACAAACCTTGTACCACATTCACCGACAACCTATCTTACTGCAGCCTTGGAAGAACCACAGAGTAAGCAAGAATGTCTTGTTTGAGAACAGAGTGCTGGCCTAGGCAAAAACAGTTAAATAGAAATAAATAAAACAAGACCGTAGAAGTGGCAATTGTAACAATAATAAAACAAAGCCGAATAAAATCTATCTAGGTTAAAGTGCACAGCGGCAGGCCTAGTATGCTAATATATAACGTGCTTGGAGCTATAACTAAAATGGCTACACAACAAATTTTCCCACAATAAACCTTGGTGCTAAATATGAAGACCTCAGGGCAGGTGACAGATGTCCTAAAAAGAGCACCAAGCCTGCTGCTACCGCGACCACGTCTACCCCCTAGCACCTCTAGCATTAGTAAAATCAATGGTAGGAGTAGTCAGTCCAAGAGTGTAGCTGGGCTCACCCTGGGAACTATAGTAGGCTCTGGGTTAGTCCCCTTAATATGGGTAAGTACAGGCAGCACCCCCTTATAAATGGTGTTGAGGCTGAGGCCCACAGGGAGACAGGTGCAAGTGTCACAATGGTGACTGAAAGACTGGTGAAACCTGAACAACACCTAATTGGTCACACTTACCAAGTTACTGACACTCACAACATCACATAGGCCCTCATTATAACCCTGGCGGTCTTCTGACGCCAAGCTTAATGTAGCGGTGGTACTGCCAACAGGCCATGGTGGTATGAGCCGTCAGGCCGGAGATATCAATCTCCAACCCTGAGGCCCACAGAGTACTGCCGGCAGCATTATGAGCCTGCCTACCGTCATGGTTTCCGTGCTTCCCCCCCCCCCCAACACACACCTGACACCCCCCAACCTCCCCTCCATCCAAACACCCACCCCCACCCCCAACCCCTGATTCAACCCCCCCCCACCCCCTCCGATATACGCATTCATGCCCCCTAAACACACACACACGCAGACACGCACCCACCACACACCTGCCCCCACCTCCCAAAACCACACCTGCATTCACTCATTCACTGGCATACACGCATTCATCCAGACATACTCACACACACTCTTACACACAGGCACACTGACATGAAGACATGCACTCACTTCACCATTCTTACACGCATTCACCCACATGCATACAACCAGGCATACACCACAACAAACACACACAGACGCATTCACACATGCACTCACACACTCAGACACACATACACAACACCCCCCACCCTCCCACTCCCCTCCCCTGTCGGAAGGCCGACTTACCTAGGGCGAGGCGGTCTTCCGGTAGGGAACCGGAAGAGGCGCTACTACTGCCAGCAGCGCCATGCCAGCAGAACACCGCCAGGCCGTATTTCAGCTCAAAATACGTCTGGCGGCATTCTACTTGCGGGCAGTGCTTGTGGTAGCAGCGCCAGGTCACCATTGTCTGCCAGTATGAACACTTCCGGATTTCCGCCCTTATTGTAGCAGAAGTCAGGTAGTGCTCATAAACTGGCGGACGGATGGTCGCTGCTGTAGTGGTATGGTGGAGGCCTTCACCGCGGCGGTAGGCGGTAATTACCGCCATTGTTAATATGACTGCCTTAGTGACACCCCATGGCTGTTGCTGACCTTAGCTGGGGGGGGGGTGTTACTGGCCCAAAGGAAGTTGTGGTATCCACTGATCTACATGTAGAGTGTATCTTAGGTAATGATTTGGAGACTTCAGCTTGGGCTGAAGCGGAGTTGGAAGCCCATGCAGCAATACTGTGTATTCCTGGGCACATCTTTGCTTTAACCAGATCACAGGCCAAGAAACAGGGTGAGGAAGGAGAACTGGAGCCTGGAAAAATGGCACAGAAAGCACCCAAAAAGAGAGGAAGGCAGGGTAAAAAGTTACCCCCTGTTCAGACTTCCATAGAGGATTCCACTCCAGAAGGAGAGGAATCTGTTCCTTGGGTGGAACCTACAGCAGAGGACCTTAGTTCTGATACAGCTGTGCTCTTAGGTGCAAGGGGACCCACCAGGGAAGAACTTAGGGAGTCATTATGACCCCAGCAGTCGGCGTTAATGTGGCGGTAGTACCGCCAACAGGCTGGCGGTTCTTACCGCCACATTATGACATTGGTGGGTTGGCTGCCAATGTACCACTCTGACCGCCATCGTGGTAGCAGCTGCCAGGCTGGAGATAACCATCTCCAGCCCGGTGGCCGCCATTGTGCCGCAGGCGGTTTTATGTCCCTACCTACCGCCATGGTTTTCGTGGCGTTCATAACGGCACGAAAACCATGGCGGTAGGCCCTATCAGTGACAAGGAATTCCTTCCCTGTCACTGATAGGAGGCCCCAACCCCCCTTACCTTTCCAAACAACCCCCCACCCCACTTACATCCACACCCCCTCTTCACACGCATACACACACGCATACACACACTCACTCACACATACATACACGCATGCATTCATCCATTCACACACAAAAAACATACATGCAGACACGCATTCCGATTTCCATACATACATGCACTCACACTTCCATACATACGCGCACTCACACTTACATACGTACACGCACTCACACTTCCATACATACACGCACCCCCCTTCCATACGTACATGCACTCACACTTCCATATGTACTTGCACTCACACTTCCATACGTACACGCACTCACACACATTCATACATGCACGCAATCAACACTAAACACACACCCGCATTCACACACACTCACACATACATGCACACACCCCCAAACACACACACAACACCCCCCGTCCCCCTCCCCTGTCAGACACCTGACTTACCGGATCCAGGGGGTCTTCCGGCAGGAGACGGGGCGCTGCTACTGCCAGCAGCGCCCGCCAGCAGAATACCGCCAGGCCGTATTATTTGTCATACTGCTGGCGGCGGTCTACTGCCGTGGCGCTACTGGTGGTAGCCGCACCATCTTACCGCCATCCGCCAGTATGGCCTCAGCCGGATTTCCACCCTTCTTGTGGCGGAAATCCGACTGTGGTCATAATATGACGGATGGATGGTAGCTGATGGTGGTCTTTTGGCGGCAGTCGCCGCGGTGGTAGGCGTTTTTTACTGAAAATGTCATGATGAGGGCCTTAGTCTAGAGCAGAAATCCTGTCCTACTATAGAACGTCTGAGGCAGCAAGCTGCAACTCAGGAAGCAGGGGATGTCAGTGGGTCTACTGGAACAATAACCTCCTTTGTTCTGAAGCAGGGGACCCCAAACCTGGTGCCACCAGGAGTCTGGTCATTCCTCAGAAATGTAGGGAATTCTTATTGGCCTTGGCAAATGACATTCCTCTTGCAGGACATTTGGGGCAAAGCAAGACTTGGGACAGACTTGTCCCTCACTTTCTCTGGCCCCACATGTCCGAGGATACAAAGGGGTTTTGTCACTCCTTTGTAATCTCTCAAACCAGTGGCAAGACAGATGGCACTCCAAAGGCCCCCCTAATTGTACTAACACTGGGTGGGGTACCTTGAGAGGGTAGGGGTGGACATTGTTGGCCCCCTGGACCCTCCAACTGCCTCTGGGAACACATTTATACTTGTGGTGGTGGATCATGCCAACAGGTACCCAGAAGCAATTGATCTTAGGACCACTACAGCTCCTGCATTGGCCCATGCCCTCTTGGTAATCTTTTCCAGGTTGGGTTTTCCTAAGGAGGCGGTATCAGACAGAGGTGTCAACTTCATGTCTGCATACCTTAAAGCCATGTGGAAGGAGTGTGGTATAACATACCAATTCACCACCCCTTATCACCCACAAACAAATGAGCACATTGAGAGAGTCAACAAAACCCTCAAAGGCATGAGCATGGGACTTTCAGAGAAACTCAGGAGGAGATAGGATGTCCAATTGCCTTACCTCCTGTTCGCCTACAGGGAGGTTCAACAAAAGGGAATAGAGCCCCTTTGAACTTTTGTTTGGTCATCCTGTCAGGGATCCACTTGCCCTTGTGAGGGAAGGTTGTGATCAACCTCTCAAGCCTCCGAAACAGGACATAGTAGATTATGCGCTATGGCCTAAGATCCAGAATGGCTGAGTACATGAAGAGGGCATCTAAAAACCTTGTGGCCAGCCAAGAACCGCAAAAGCAGTGGCATGACCAAAAGGTAGTACTGAGTGTTTACCAGCCAAGACAAAAGGTGTGGCTCCGAGGGCACTCCAAGATAAGTGTAGTGGTCTTCATACTATTGTGGTAAATAAAGGTGAGGTCACCTACTTGGTTGACCTAGGTACTCCCAGAAGCCCCCACAGGGTGCTTTCATATGAATCACCAGAAGCCTTCATATGACAGGGCTGACAAGACTTTGCTCACAGCCACTGATGAAGGTCAGGAGGAAGAGAGTGACCCTCTCCCTGACCTTTTCTCCCACAACCCTGTAGATGGCTCAGTAGAGGGGGTAGTTTCAAGTTTTATTATTATCAGTGCGTCTAGTTAATGAAAACCATTGCACTTATACAAAGTAAAACAGTAAAATCAGACCATTAGTCTTAGAAAAAAATAAAACCATAACAAGTAATACCATGGAATTGAGCCCCGTTCAAAACAGGTGGCATAGGTGCTGGAGTGTTGTAGTGTTAGCGTCCTGGCTAAGAGCTTATTCCAAAGTCTTGTTGGCGGCCCTGAGAACACTGGCCAGGACGCGCTCCACACCCTCCAGATATCTCACAGTATGGGCAATCAGTTTTTGGTTGGTGGAGTTAAGGCAGATTACAGACACGTGTCTGCATGTGTGGACCTCCAGTTGAACCCACAGTGGTCTCAGGAGCCTGCGTGGACCTCCAGGGTCCTGGGGCACAGGCAGGGCGCGTGGGGCACCGTTTCGGGTGTTAGCCCAAACAGACGGCAAAGACCGCCCTTTGCTGGATGTAGCCATGGCCTCTCATGTTTTCCTATTGGGAGGACCCCCAGGTGGTAGAGCAGGAACTTCCTCTGCGTGCTGTAGGTTAACATTTTGCCCAGACAGGACTGGGGAGCTAAGGTCTTGTAGCTGTTCAGGACTAGCCAGACGTGGTGCCTTTTCTCGAGGGCTGTCTTGCCTTCACTGAGGGACAGAGCTTTGTTGTTCTTTTAGTTAGGGATTTGAAGAGTTAGTGGTCGAGCTCTGATGGCCATAAGCTCTCGATGTCGAACTGTTTTATTGCAGAGTCAAGGTATATTCTCAACGGTGAACTGGTTTTCATCATGATTTCTTCCCAGGTGTCATGGTTTATGGTGTTTGTGGCCGCAACCCTAGTTTTCTGAAGGAAGTTGTTAAAAGCTGCTCTCCTTGCTAGAGACTGTTTGAGTAGGCTGAACTCCAGCCTTATCTGGGCTGGTGATGTATGCCTCAGGAGCTTGAACAATTGCCTGCAGATGCTTACTACTGTGGCATCCATGACCTTTGCATCCCTGCTGCGGACTGCAATACTGCCTAGGCTAATGTTGGAATCACCTTGGATTTTGCTACTTCTAGCAGTGGACTGAGTGAGTATTTGTTCAGTTTTGTCGACCGAGTTCATAGCCCCATGGAGAGCGCACCCCCATTCTGTCTTATTCCTTCTTTGTGTCTGTGAAAGGAGCTGTGGTGGTCAAACAGAAGGCCCAGATATTTGTAGGCTGTTGTTTCTTCAAGCGTGCTTCTGCTCAGTCCCCAGGTCGTTGCCCCTTTTAGGGATCTCTTGCCAATTATCATGATTTTGTTTTTTTGTGTGGTTGATTTGTAGCTCCTTCTCAAGGGTGTAGTCCTCTGTTGCTTTCAGGAGGCGTAGCACGCCTACCCTTGTTCTGCTGAGCAGCACAACATCCTCTGCATATAGCAGGTTTGACAGTTGCTTCTTTCCCAGCCGTGGTGCGTGGGCGTTGACTGAGGATAGCACCATTGAGAAGTCAGCCATGAAGAGTTTGAAGAGTGTGGGGGCCAAGACACAGCCCTGTTTTAGGCCTTTTGGCATAGGGATCTTCCCGGATAGGTTTGACCCATTGCCAAGTTTAATCATGACCCACTTTCTGGTGTACGGTGACTCAGTGGCTTTCAGCAGTTGCTGTGGAATTTGTCGGCTGTGGATTTCCTTCCAGATTTTGTTTCAGTTGATGCTGTCAAAGGCTGCTTTGAAGTTGATAAAGCAGAGATAGAGTGGGAGTTTCGTAGCCTTTGAGGAGTCCAATATGAGGGAAAGTGCCATAATGTTAGTGTCTGTGCCTGAGTTACTGGTGAACCCTGTTTGGTTTGCGGGGATTATTGATTTTTGACTCACCTAGTCGAGCAGGTGTTCCAGGAGAGTGCTAGCGTAGTACTTTGCTTCGTTGTCTAGAAGTGCGATTAGGCGGTAGTTGCTGGGGTTTGACCTATCCCCGTCTTTGTAAATTGATGAGATTATGGATCCCCTCCAGGATTCTGGGATTGGTTCACCACACAGGGCGTGGTTGAAGAGGGGGGCCATAGCTTCTGCCCGCTTGGGTGGGTCCAGTTTGTATATGGCCTGGGGAACTCCGTTTGGACCGGGGGCTCCCGTCTTTCTCCCTCTGCCTATTAGCCGTTGAATATCTGCACAAGAGATGGCTAATCCACTGTCCACATTGCTGAAGTTGCCGGCAGCTGAGTTGCCGGGTTTGGTTGGCCTGCCTAGGCCACCTGTAGAGGCGTGGTCCTCGACGCCGTTAGATTCCTGGAAGTGTAGTTTCAGAAAAGATGCCCAGTCTGCCTCCAAGATGTTTGAGTCCAAAACTGGGCCTTGCTGATTTTTCAGAGCATTTACAGTACTAGAGAATTGGCTGTCATTCTAGAGTTTTATGTCCCAGATGAGTTTGGCCCAGAATTTTTCAGTGTGTAGACTCCTGATCTCCCATAGTGTCTGTTTCAGCTTTCCTTTCACTTGTTTCAGTTTGATGAGGTGACATTCTTGTTCGGGAAACTGGCGGGCCACCCGGAGTGCTTGATTGACTTTCCTTTTTAGCTGTTTCAGAGTAAGCAAGGAGTGGGGCTTCTTTGTGGCCCTTTGGGGTTGGCGCCTGGTGGCTGAGGCGTTTCTGGCGTATTGCTGGGTGTATGAAAGAATGAAAGCCTCCCATTTGTCTTTGGTTGACCCTTCTCTTCTTTGGGAGTCTTTTAGGTGCTTGTCAGTGTCCTCAGCTAGGAAAGCTACGGAGGAGGCTGTCCATTTGATTATTTTCAGTTGACACAACTGTTCAGTGCCGGCAGGTGCCGAATTGGTCATGTGTGTGGCTGGTGTTGAAACAAAGCCACTTCCTCGTGCAGGTGATCGCTTTCTGGCCTTATACCCATTTTGAATGAGGAGACCGTTTGCAGCAGTGATAGGGAGACCCAGGTGTAGTCTATTAAAGAGTTTCCATTTGTAGGGTGGAATGATATGGATAGGGGGATATCTTCGCTGAATCAGCCATTTAGTTCTCTGAGACCTAAGTGCTCAAGGAAGCCAAATAAGGCTGTCCTGTGTTGCTTCTTTTCGTTGTTTTGATCAGTCAACACATTGGGTTTCTAGGCATCGATGGCCTCATTGGTGTCAGACCCTCCTAGCAGGTTCATGTAGAAGTCCCCTGTTACTAGTAGTGGAAGAAGAGGGTGGGAGCCAGCCACTTGAGTGATATGGTCCACAAGCAGGTTTGACAGTTCAACTTGAATTTTTCTTCTCGGGGTATGTAAATGTTGACTAGGATTAACCATAGCTCCTCCCTTCTGTGTTGATAGGTTAGGTGCACAGTGAGGAATTTGCCGAGGAGAGCATCTACTGCGGCGTCCCTCTTTCAGACCACAGTCAGGCCGCTGCTCCGAATATCGGAGCGCCGGCATCACTGCGGTTCGCGTTTATGTGTTTCTTTTCTGGTGGCACGGTCCGGAAAGCACATTTCGTGCTCCCGGTCGCGCCGCTATTCTAGCCTGCTTCCCTGAACTGTTTCTTTCCTTACCTGGGCGGGGGGGACTCCTCTTTCTTTCTTCTTTTATTTTCTTCTTCTCTTTCCACCTCACCTTTTCCTTATTCTGGTATCCATGTTGTCTTCTTGGTGTCCTTTTTCTCAGCATGCCTTTTTCTTTTATACTGCTACTTTTTTCCTATTCTTTTCTATTAGGCCTTTCCCAATCCAAGATGGTGTCGCTCTTTAGCCTGTTTTGCCACTTCCTGTCTCCTGGTATATAAGTCCTTCAGTCCTGGTCTTCTTTGTGTTGCAAACACTTCCGCTTGATGGTGATCCTCGCTCCTGTTTCTTTGTGTTTTTCTCAGTTCCTGTTGCTCCTGATTGAGATTTTCAATTTTTTCCCTTTTTTCATTATTTGTTTTTTCCTCTTTTCTAGGAGTTCCTGTGTAGAGGTTTTTTCCCACATTTCTTTTTTTTCTGGGACTCCTGCTGGAGGGTACGGTCTACTTGGGTGTTTCCTGTCAAGCAGCACCGTGGCTACTAGAAACGGTAACCCTTATCTTGGTCAGTCCAGAACCAGCAGAAGACCGGGTGCTCTTTCAAGTTCTCCAGCCAAAGGTGAGAAGCGGCGCGCAGACCGTGACAGATTGCAACGCCAAAAGAATCTGCGTTGTACAATAACCATGGAAGGACCGCAGGAAGATGTCGTAGATAATGCACAAGCCATGCTTCAGAAAGTCCAACAACAAGCTCAAGAATTACAACAACTGCGGGCTGAAAATACCGCGCTACAAGTCTTGTCTTCCCGATCAATGGATGTACCACCTGTGTCCACCTCGACACCTCGATATTCTGGGGATCCGCATTAGATAAAAGAATTTCTGGACGCCTTGACAGTTTTTTTTGCCTTTCAACTGATACAATTTTCATCTGATAAGGCCAAGGTGGGTTATTTAATCAGTGCATTACCTGGTCCTGCACTAGCTTAGGTGACCCCCTTGGTCTCTGCCGAAGATCCTGTTGTAAATAATTATCCTGCTTTTTTAAAACTCTTCAAGCAGATGTTCGAGCGACCTGGGTTGGAGGCTGCTGCTGAGGAAGCATTATGTGATAAACAGCAAGACAATCAGAATGTCTTACAATATATAACCCACTTCAAACAATTAGCAGCCAAAACCACTTGGGTGGAACGCACTTTTGTAACCCTGTTCCACCGTGGACTTTGCAAGGAAATAATAGATGAATTGGTACATACCACTCCAACTCAATCTCTGAAAGAATTGATGGATGAATCAATGAATATAGAATATAGACTACAAGAACGTGAGATGGAAAGACAAAGAACACGATTACCGTACCAGCCTGGAGTACCCCGTACTAAAAGCCGACGATCTGACGAAGTCCATTCTGAAGCTCCTCAATCTACAGAGGAAGAACCTATGCAGATTGATCTTGTCCGTGGTCCCCTATCCGACTCTGAAAAGGAGGACAGAAGGCGAAAGGGTCTTTGTCTTTATTGTGGCAAGGCTGGTCATTTGATCTGTAGTTGTTCTGTCTGTCCCTCCAGGCCTTCAAGAAACGCAAACTCCCGCACACTGTGAGGAGGAAGTGGATGGGAGGAGCTGAAGTACCGTCAATATGTTCCTCCAGAGAGAATTTTTCCACCTTGTTTATATTATCTGTTACATTACAATGTTCACAAGGTCAGGGAGAGCATTTGTTTGCTCTATTGGACTGTGGAGCCAGTGGTATCTATTTGGACGAGACCTGGGCCAAAGAAAGAGGTATTCCACGTGTTCCTAAAGAAACGTCAGAACAAGTACACACTGTAGATGGTTCCCCTTTAACCTCAGAACCAGTGGTGGAGTCTCCACCTACTCTCTGTCTGCAGGAACATATTACTTTTGATCTCATATCCTCACCAAACCACACAATGATTTTAGGAATACCCTGGTTGACTCAGCATAACCCATATTTCAATTGGGAAACGAGAACCATATCCCTGACATCTCAGTTTTGTCAACAGAATTGCTACTCTACAAACTCATATTGGTCTCCCAAAGGGTTAAGTCTTTCTCCTAAGAATAATGACAGCTCTATTACTATGATACAGGGAGTACCTAGTTGTTATCAGGAATACTCTGATGTTTTCCAGAAGCCTAGCAAGCCCCTTTTACCTCCTCATCGTACCTATGACTGTGCTATTCCATTGGTTCTGGACGAAGTGGTTCCATTTGGTTGGATGTATTCCTTTACTGAACAAGAAAAGAAGGTACTCAAAAAATACTTAGGTGACAATCTACAGAACAGTTTAATTGCTCCCTCTTAATCTCCTGCAGGGGCTCCTTTTTTCTTCGTTCCTAAGAAGACGAAAGATTTGCGTCCCTATGTTGACTTTTGCAGACTCAATAAGATAACAATCAAGGAACGTTATCCCTTACCCTTAATTAGAGATATGCGGGATGCTGTCCAAGGAGCCAAGATGTTCACTAAATTAGATCTAAGGGGTGCCTCTCATCTCTTGTGTATCAAGGAAGGAGACGAATGGAAAACAGCCTTCCGTACTCCATTTGGTCACTATGAATATCGAGTAATGCCATTTGGCTTAACCAATGCTCCTTGTATATTCCAACGATTCATGGATTCCGTGTTTTCTGACTTATTGAATCAGAGTGTGGTGATTTATCTGGATGATATCCTAATATATTCATGTTATTCTGAACAACATAGTGAACATGTACTGCAGGTTCTGGAAAGACTCAGCCGGGATCAATTTTATTGTAAACCAGAGAAGTGTGAATTTCACAAGACTGAAGTACAATATCTAGGGATTTGCATCAATCAGACAGGAATAGCCATGGATCAAGACAAAGTACAAGCCATCTTGGACTGGCCGTCTCCCTCTTCTGTTAAAGAAACTCAGTGTTTCCTTGGGCTTTCGAAATTTTATCGACAATTTATTCATGACTTTGCCCACCAACAAAATTTTATCACCCAGACTATTAAAAAAGAAAATCTGAAGAAGGGATTTGTCTGGACTGATAGTGCAGAAAAAGCCTTTCAAAATCTGAAACAATCCTTTACTCAAGCACCTATTTTGCAACACCCTGACACTACAAAAGAATGTATAGTAGTAACCGATGCTTCGGAGAGAGCTATAGGTGCAATCCTACTTCAAGGACAAGAAGTTGATGGGTTGGAACATCCTATCTTCTACCTCTCACACATACTGACAGAAGCAGAACGCAAATACTCAGTATAAGAACAATAATTACTTGCTCTCACGGTAGCCTGTAAAGAATGGAGACATTTCTTAATGGGTACTAGAGAACCTTTTGAAGCAAGAACTGACCATCGTAATTTACAATATCTCAGAAGTTTCCAATGCCGTAACAGTCGCCAAGTGTACTGCCATTTGTTAAATTTTGTTTTGACCAATGACTTTGTGTTTCACCACTGCGCATATTAGTTGCTCAATGTTCACCAGTAGCACATGGTATGTTTTGTTCAGTTGAGCCGCCTATGGGCTTTGACATTGCATCTGTATTCTGCCTATGGGCTTTGACATGCTGTATCAAGTCTAGCCGCCTATTGGCTTTGACATTGCATTCCTATTGGCTTTGACATGATGTATTCAGTTTAGCTGCCTATTGACTTTGACATGCTATTAGATATTCTGCCTATGGGCTTTGACATGATATTATATATTGCATTTTATATTCAGCTCAGCTGCCTATGGGCTTTGACATGATATTATACATTACATTTTGTATTCAGCTCCGCTGCCTATTGGCTTTGACATGATATTATACATTGCATTTTATATTCAGCTCAGCTGCCTATTGGCTTTGACATGATATTAGACATTGCATTTTGTATTCAGCTCAGTAGCCTATTGGCTTTGACATGATATAAGACATTGCATTTTGTATTCAGCTCATCTGCCTATTGGCTTTGATATGACACTAGACATTGCATTTGATATTTAGGTTAGCTGCCTGGGGTTGGGGTTGGGGAAGAATTAACAACAATAAAAGTCTTCTTTGACCTCAGAAGTGCATTTCTGGTGTGTTATGTTAGTGCTTAGAAACTAAATAAGAGGAAAGCACTACACCAAGTAAGACGGGCTTTCTTTTTCAGCCAATATGATTTCGTGATAACCTACATACCCGGATCCCAGAACTTAGTGGCTGATACATTATCCCGTCGGTATCCTGAAAGTGCAAATAGATTTTAACCTCCATAGGAGAGGACTGCAGGGTGCACAGCTTATCTCAGGGGTGATATGAGGAGGTTCCGTGGGAGCCAGATCTGGTCGTTCTCCTAGTCAGAGGTGGAGTGTCTGGCTGAGGGGCGGTTACATGCCACCTTACGTCTTCGTTTCGGGAGAGCTGTTCTGGCTACCGTGCCTGTGGCATACCATTCTTGTATGAGGTTGCTCCTACCTGAGGCATGGGGCTTTGTTCCCCTGTCACCTCATGGCTGTCGTCAGAGGTCCACTGCCCTGTGAGCCGGGCTCCCTGAACCTGCTGCTTGTTTTCCGGTGGCGAGCCCCCTTGGCGCTGTAGTTGGGGGTGGCCTGTCCTTGGCTTCCGGGCCACATCGGGCTGCTCTGCTGCCCCTATGGGTCCTTGATCTCGGTGAAGTTTGCTGTGGGTGGCTCTGATTCATGCTCTTGGTGGTGAAATGCCACCGGGAGGCCTTTGTTGTAGCTTGGTGGAGCGTTGCTCCCAGTCTTGCCTTTGTGGTGTGTCTGCTTAGATGTCAGTTAGGTTCGTAACCATGCAGTTCTGGGGTAGTTTTTGTTATGTGATTTCCATTTCTGAGTTCTTTTGGACTTGGCTTTTCCCCCTGGTTGACCAGGCTGGAGTGTGGTATTGCAGGCGTTCTTGGTGCTTGTGGTTGGCTCTGTTATAAAGTTGCTCTATAGTGCTCCTCTCCCCTCCCAGGTGGGTATTGGGGTTTTCCTCAGAGGGGAGGGGTGTTGGCTGTTTGATGACACTTTTCCAGGTGGGGAGCCCTTATTTTCGGGCTCACAGTTATACTTATCACCATGTGCAGTGTTGGGCCCTCCTTGTAGATGTGTGGAGGTGTAGGCACCTGTAGTCGGCCGGGTTAAAAGACAACACGAAGCCCTGGAGTAGAGTACGAATGTGATTTATTGAAGAATATAGTGGAGTATGAACAGGCTTTTCTCTGTGTTTCTTGTAGTGTTTTCTCAGACAGCTTCGGTCTCGGTTCCCTGGATCTTTACGTCTTCTTTGTTCTTTTCTTCTCTTTTAGGGCTCCCAGGAAGCACATGCGTGGAGAAGAAGAAATGTATTGGTAAGTGGTTTTATTCTCTACCTGTCTTCTCTCCTTTTCTACCTCTTCTTTTCCTTCCTCCTCTGTCTTTCACATGTCTTTCTTTCTTTATTTCTTCCTCTTGTCTCTTTCCTTTCTAGGAGTCTGTGCCTCTTTTCTTCTGGTACTATTGTCTCCTATCGTCTTTCTCTTCCTGTACGTATCCTTTCTTATTTTCTTACTGCCTTTCTATCTTTCATGTGTTCCTGTCTCTTATAGCACCTTTCTCTTTCCTTTACTGTGCTTTCGGTGGTTTAGTGGTAAGGCCCTTCCTTCCGGTGCTGTCACTACGTTGTAACTTAGTACTTTGGTGGATTTATACCGCTGTGCCTTCTTTTACTGGGGTTGTGCTCTAAAAGTGCCCGGATTCCTTCTCCTTTGGTTCGTTCCCACCGCCCACTCCCCCTTGCTTACTATTCCCGCTACTCCCGTCCTCCCGTACCCCTGGTTATCCTCAATGCGGCGTGGACACGCACCTGATTGTGCCACGCTTCTCCAGAAGCGTGGCGGGGTTCTTGCTCTGCCTCCCGGGGCCACCGCGGTGTTCGGTCCTCCGTCTGCCGCCTCCTCGTCTTCTTCTTCCCTGCTGGGTAAAAACTGCTCTCCAATGCCTCCGTTCTCCTCTTCCTCCTCACTGCTCTCCTCTTCCTCCGCGCCGCTCTCCTCATCTCCCTCGGTCACCGGCGTTTTCTCTCCTCCTCCTTCTGCGTTTCCGTCTCGGGCACTCGACGTCATGGCCGATGAGGACGTCTGATTGGTTCCTGCCCCATGCTGTTCCCGAGCACCTGGGGCAGTGTCAGCACCAGTTGATTTTGTGTACGGGCTGTCTCCGACCGGCCCGTCACATACACTCCCCCTAGAGAGCGGCTGATAGAGACGCTCTGACGAAGGATACCGCGATAAAAATTCAGCATTTGCCATGTGAGCACCCGGGGAATGTCGTATCTGAAAGGAGAAAGGCTGAAGTGAGAGGAACCATCGCAGAACACGGGAGTTGGTATCTTTGTTGTGGGCGAGCCAGGTAAGGGGAGCATGATCAGTCACTAAGGTAAAAGTCCTGCCCGCTTAATAGTATCGCAGGGACTCCACTGCCCATTTAATAGCCAAACATTCCTTCTCTAATGTGGGGTAGTGTTGTTCCCGTGGGAGGAGTTTCCGACTTATGTATACAACGGGGTGAAGGGTCCCATTGTCTTGTTCTTGGGAAAGGACGGCCCCAAGACCCACATCTGAGGCGTCGGTTTGTAGGATAAAGGGTTTCTGGAAATCCGGACAACACAACACCGGTCCGGACGTCAATGCTGTTTTTAGCATTTCAAAGCTCTGTCGTTCTATATCAGAAAGAGGGGGTAGGGTCTTTGGACATGATTTCCGTAGGAGGTCGGTAAGTGGTCCTGCTAAGGTGGAGAATTGTGGTATGAATCGTCTATAGTATCTTACGAGTCCCAGGAAGGCCCTTATATCTTTCTTTGTACATGGGAGGGTGATCTTAGTGATGGCCTCTATTTTCTCCACCTGTGGTCTGACCTGTCCTTCTCCCAATATATAGCCCAAGTATTTAATTCTGGTGTGTCCCAACCTGCATTTCTCAGGATTTGCTGTAAGATTGGCCTTTCTCAAGGCCTGTAAGATGTTGTCTAAGTGTTTCAGGTGGTCCTCCCAGGTCATGCTGTATACTACAATATCATCGAGATACGCTGCTGCATACTGATGATAAGGTCACAGGATCCTGTCTATAAGTCTCTGAAAGGTGGCTGGAGCCCCATGAAGACCAAACGGAAAGACCGTGAAGTGATAGAGTCCGGACAGGGTTGCGAAGGCAGTCTTTTCCTTATCCTCTGGCCGCAAGGGTATTTGCCAGTAACATTTCGTCAGATCTAATGTGGATATATACCGAGCCTGACCTAATCTATCGAGAAGTTCATCGATGCATGGCATGGGGTATGCGTCAAACTGTGACAGGTCATTGACGCGTCTGTAATCAACACAGAAGCGAGTGCTTCCATCAGGCTTTGGTACGAGTACCACAGGGGAACACCATGGGCTTGTAGAAGGTTCAATAATGCCAGCTTCTAACATGGATTGCACTTCTTGTTCTATGATTTTCTTTTTTGCTTCCGGGATACGATAGGGTCGCTGGCGGGCTATACTGTCTGCTTTAATACGAATTGCATGCTGTACTAATGATGTTCGACCTGGGGATTTCGAGAATATTTCTCGGTTGTTCTCTATCAGATGGTTGAGTTGCCTAAGATAGGGGTCTGTGAGTGCGGGGTTTATTTGAGGGGGAGGGTCCTTGTAAGGGGAGTTCGTGGAAAGGGAAGGGTAGGGAATCTCATCGTTAGTTTCCTGTGTGATATACATGACGGACTGCTAGCACGAGGTTTCCTACCATTTTTTAAGCAAATTAATGTGATATATTTGCTCCCTTCTTGAGCCTTGGAGCATGGCAAGTCTATATGTGGTGGGATTGATCTGTTCTACGACATCATACGGTCCCTGCCACCGGGCTAATAGCTTATTTTCACAGCTAGGTAATAGGACTAACGCCTTGTCTCCTACCTTCAGACTACGATAAACACTTTTAGCATCACATAGTCGTTTTTGTTTAGTTTGGGCCTCTCGTAGGGTGGTATGGGCCTCTTCCCATACCGTGTGGAGATTTTCTTGTAGTTCTTGGGTATAGGTCAAGAGGTCTTTAACCTCTTCCTCAGTTTCTTCCCATTGCTCAGCTAGCATCTCTAAAAGGGTACGGGGCTGTCTCCCGAATAACAGCTCAAAGGGGCTATGTCCTGTGGAAGTCTGAACATGGGTGCGTATGGCATAAAGCACTAGAGGTGGTTTCTTCTCCCAATCTATTCAGGCTTCGGAAATACTTTTTCTAAGTAGGGATTTAATTGTCTTATTATATCTCTCTACTAATCCGTCTGTTTGGGGATGGTAAACAGATGTTCTGATTTGTTTAACCCCTAGGGAACTCTGCCATGAGTCTCGACATAAATGGAGTCCCTTGATCTGTGAGTAATTCTTTCGGAAACCCCATCCGGGAAAATAATTCTATCATTGCCTGGGCTATGGTTTTTGTGTGCATACTGGGGATTGGTATGGCCTCAGGGTAACGTGTTGCGTAATCGACTAATACCAAAACATATTGTCGTCCCCTCACCAAAGGAGTTAGGGGTCCTATAATGTCCATCCCGACTCTAGAAAACGGGGTTTCTATAATGGGAAGGGGTTGAAGGGGGGCTGGTCGGTGTGGAGAGGGATTAAAGATTTGGCATTTTGGGCATTCGGAACAATGTTTCCAAACATCTCCAAACACTCCAGGCCAATAGAAGCGCCGCAGTACTGCTTCTTCCGTTTTCTCTCTCCCCATATGACCTTCCCCATTATCCCCATGGGCTAATTGTAGGACCTGCTGTCTATGACTCCTGGGTATCACTAGTTGCAGTTCTTTTCCCCCTGCTGCGGTGGAGCTTCTATACAGTAAATTGTTTTTTACCAGGAATTTGGGACCTACCACATGGTCATCCGGATTCAAGTCTTGGTTCCATGCATGTTTCAGAGTGAGATCGTCGTGTTGGCTCTGACGAAATTCTCCCGTGATGGTACAAATGACGGCGGGGGGGTCTTGGGCGTCAGTCTTTCGGGGATCCCCAGCCAGTGTATATTTTCGCTGTTGCTCTCTCTTTTGTTTCCTACTCAGTTTGATCCGTGGTCTTCTGTTCTCTTCCTCACCTGCCCCCAGAGGTATCTCTTCCCACCATGTCTTAAGGATATGTTCCTGTCCTGCTTTAGTTAGGAGGGAGGGAAAATCCATGTAGTCGGTCCCGAGGATGAGATCCTCTCCAAAATGTGGAAGTACTCCCACCCTTATTGTCTCATCCTCTCCTCTCCAATTCAGGCGTACTGTAGCCACGGGATAGTATCGTTGATCTCCATGTACGCAGGCTATTAATACCTGACTCTGCGGATCCCCTTGTCCTGGCAGGACTAAATTCTGTCTGATCACGCTTTGACTGCACCCCGAATCTACTAGAGCCGTTCTTTCGATATCGTTGAGGAGGACTGTTAGAGTATATGTCGGTCTTTTCCCTCCGGACCACAATACTCGCCCTCTCAGCAGCCCGATTTCCATCGGTTCTTCAGGATCCTTTTTTAACGGACAGTGTCTAGCAATATGGCCCCATTCGGAACAATGGTAACATTGTGGTCCTGTAGTTGGATAACTTGGGGATGCCGAAGTCGCAGGGAGAGAACGCTCTGGGCCATGCACGGCCATAGGTCGCTGGGTGGTACTTTTGGCTATGGCTGGGCAGACAGAAGAAGGAAGGGGATGTCTACTGGATGTAGCATGAAAATCTGGGGCCCGGTGGTAAGCACACACTAGGTCAACGGCAGTCTGGTTCGTCAACTCTGGAGGTTGTCTAACCCAGTTCCGTGTGCTAGGTGGTAGGGCATCCAGATATTGCTCAAGGACAATAGTATCGAACATCTCTTCCCTAGTAATCTCTGTAGGGTGTAACCATTTTCCAGCGGCATGATGCACCCTATAATATAAGGTGCATGGGTTTTCTTGTTGCTGCCATTTTGGCTGACGGAACTTGGTTCGATAGCTCTCGCTATCCAGTCCAATGCGTTCTAGGATGGTTTTCTTTATCTCCTTATACGGAAGAGTGCCACCAGGGTTAATGGCTTGGTAGGTGGCTTGCAACTGTCCAGTAAGTAACGGGGCTATATATTGACCCCACTTGTCTTCATGCCAGTTTGCCGTACTAGCTACCCTTTCGAAATTAGTAAAGAATGAATCCTGATCCTCCTGTTCTTGATATCTTTGCAGCACACTACTCTGTACATTAAGTGTGTACCTTTGTGTGGGCAATAGTGTCAGTTAGTTTTCCCAGGGCTGTTTCATGAACCAACTGGTTGTTTGTTATTATGGTTGCCTGACTCTTTAGAGCCGTTTGTAAGGCCTCTCGTTCTTCCTTAGCCTCTTTCAGCTGTTGATCCCAAACGTTTTGTAGATGTCGTTGCCCCTCGGGCAACTGGCCAATCATGTCCGTCAAGGTTGGTTTTTCTTCCATGTTGGCGATGGTCCTTTCTGATCCCACTTCTGACACCACTTGTAGTCGGCCGGGTTAAAGGACAACACGAAGCCCTGGAGTAGAGTACAAATGTGATCTATTGAAGAATATAGTGGAGTATAAACAGGCTTTTCTCTGTGTTTCTTGTAGTGTTTTCTCGGACAGCTTAGGTCTCGGTTCCTTGGATCTTTACTTCTTCTTTGTTCTTTTCTTCTCTTTTAGGGCTCCCAGGAAGCACATGCGTGGAGAAGAAGAAGAAAAGAATCAGTAAGATTTTATTCTCTACCTGTCTTCTCTCCTTTTCTATCTCTTCTTTTCCTTCCTCCTCTGTCTTTCACACGTCTTGCTTTCTTTCTTTCTTCCTCTTGTCTCTTTCCTTTATAGGAGTCTGTGCCTCTTTTCTTCTGGTACTATTGTCTCCTATCGTCTTTCTCTTCCTGTACGTAGCCTTTCTTATTTTCTTACTGTCTTTCTATCTTTCATGTGTTCCTGTCTCTTATAGCACCTTTCTCTTTCCTTTACTGTGCTTCCAGTGGTTTAATGGTAAGGCCTTTCCTTCCGGTGCTGTCACTACATTGTAACTTAGTACTTTGGTGGATTTATACCGCTGTGCCTTCTTTTACTGGGTTTCTGCTCTAAAAGTGCCCGGATTCCTTCTCCTTTGGTTCGTTCCCACCGCCCACTCCCCCTTGCTTACTATTCCCGCTCCTCCCGTCCTCCCGTACCCCTGGTTATCCTCAATGCGGCGTGGACACGCACCTGATTGTGCCACGCTTCTCCAGAAGCGTGGTAGGGTTCTTTGCTCTGCCTCCCGGGGCCACCACGGTGTTCGGTCCTCCGTCTGCCGCCTCCTCGTCTTCTTCTTCCCTGCTGGGGAAAACCTGCTCTCCAATGCCTCCGTTCTACTCTTCCTCCTCGCCGCTTTCCTCTTCCTCCTCGCCGCTCTCCTCGTCTCCCTCGGACGCAGGTGTTTTCTCTCCTCCTCCTTCCACGTTTCCGTCTCGGGCACTCGACGTCACAGCCGATGAGGACATCTGATTGGTTCCTGCCCCAGGCTGTTCCCGAGCACCTGGGGCAGTGTCAGCACCAGTTGATTTTGTGTACGGGCTGTCTCCGACCAGCCCGTCACAGCACCCTTCCTGTCTTTCAGCACTTTTATTACACCCCCAAGTACACTAAGAAGCTGGCTTAGTTTGTGAAGGGTTGCAGAGCAGCAGCATCTTGGAGCGAGATCGTTGGTGGCCTCTTGCGCCCTCCTGATGAGGCTGTTAAGATCGTTGATAGACTTATCGATGTCGGCCACGTGGGTTGCTACTGAGCTCAATATCTCTTCTTGTACATCCATCTTAGCTGAGTGGTAGCTGAGTACATCAGCCATTGACTGAATGGTTTTGAGCAGTGCTGGCCAGGTGCTGTCTTCCGCTTCCCTGGGAGATCCTCTGCTACTAACCAGGGGTGATCCACCATGGTTTTGGTAGGGGGCTGGGGTTCTCGATGTGCAGTCGAGCACTCTTCCTTTTTCCGACAGGTATGAGGGGAGGAGCTCATTGCATTCTTCCTGTGATCAACTTATGCCTCGCTATGTTCCGCCTTGTTGAACTCTGGGCCGCCTTTGTCTGGTTGTCTTTGTCTTTGACCACTTAGCTCGATCTTTTCATGCAGTGAGGGCTTTCTTGTACGTGACATGATCCCCTCATGCTCTGTCTTGCCTGAGCTAGTGTAATGGTTCTCGGGACGGTTGCGTCATTACCCATATCTGTGTTCGATTTTCTGTTCCCAGTTGTCTGGGAGTTGCCTTTGTATGGGGCAGTTGTTATTGTAGTTGTAGTAATTGTGGTGGCTGTTGTAGAAGTTGCACTGGTTGTCCTGCTGCTAGGTAGAGGCCCTGGCTTCTGTGGTGCCCCAGCCTGTCTGACATCCAACTGGGAGAGTCGGAGATTGTGGTTGCTTCTTGACTCTGATTATCACCAGAAGTGTCAGAGAGACGGGAAGACCGGTGACCGTTGGGGTGGTGGGAGGAATAGATGGCGGCTCCTCAATCTTTCAGAAATTTGAACTTTGTTGTTATCTTGGTGTGGCCAGCAGCTGGCAGCTCCGGCACAAAACACAGGAGAAATCGGGAACGGAGTCCCGATTTCCTCACCCGTGTAACGAACGCGAAGGCGTCGGGAGTCCTGGTGGACGGATTCCCGAACCGCTACGCGGTTGCCTAGACAACGCGGACGCTAACACGGGGAACCCGGATGTCCGGGTTCCTGGAATGATAAAGACTGATGAGGGACTCTCGGGGGCGGAAGTTCCAAATAAGGAAGACGCAGGAGCAGGAAGGAGAGGAGACGAAGACGAAAACAGAGGAGAGGACAAACGAAGGAGGACAACGAACCCGGAGCCGTGCAGTGTCAAGGACACTACAACAAAGAAGGAGACCACAGAAAGTCGAGAATTCAGCCACGTCCCAGGAGGGACGTGGCTGCACCAGTTACGGTCCTTTTTAAAGGACAGTTTCAAATTAAACGCGGGAAGGGAGGGGGCTGCGGGAGAGGGAAGCAGGGGAGTGAGGGAAGTGAAGGAGGGGGAAGACAGGCAAGAGGAGAGGGGAGGACTCTAAAATAGGGACATTATAAAGAAGAACCAGGGGAGATAGGCTATATATGTATAAAGGCCTTATAACAACATAAAATATATATATATATAACACTCACGGAGGTGACTTCCCCTTTTTGTTCTGACTTTTTGAATATCACTGACCTCTAGGGAGGGCTCTCTCTCTATCTCTCTCTCTCTCTCTCTCTCTCTCTCTCTCTCTGTCTCTCTCTCTCTCTCTCTTTCTCTCTCTCTCTCTCTCTCTATCTCTCTCTCTCTTCCCCTATCCTATCAACAAGAATTCTTACCATCTAAAAGCCCCCACACTTACCCATATTTCCGTTACTCTTGTTTCCGGTCCATCTGGGAGAACCGCGGAGACCACCTTCGCCTGTCAAGAGGAGTCCTGGAAAGAAGAAACAGCATAGGGATTTAGGATTAAGAGTCTATATACATTGGAGCACTGTCACAGATAACTAGAATAATAAAGAAATTAATTACACACCTCAACTGAGTATCGTAGTCCTTACTATCGCCTCACCCACTGCCACACTTGGGTTGGCTGGTGGTTGGTCCCCCTGTTGCGGGACCCTCTGACCCATAATGGCGCCCGTTGGCTGGACGTCTGCTGGCTGTATATCCACTAGGGTCAGTGTGGCCTGTTCTCTTTTTCTTGCTGGGTAGTGATGGGTGCACCGGGGATTTCCGCAGTCTCCCCAACCTCATTGTCTTTTGGTGACTTATGGTGTTCTTTTCCTCAGTAGCGATGTTAGCATGTGTGTGCTTGGCTAGCTTGGGTAGCGGGGTGCACTTAGGTGAGTGGCGCTCACCAGGCGCCTTACAAGCCGTACTCAGGGCTGCCCGAGCCGCTTCCGCAGGGTCCTGGGGCACGCGCCTGTAGCAGCATCCGAAGCTGCCACACTTGTGAGGCTCCGGTTTCGCTGTTTCGTTGTACCTGGTTGTACCTGGTGCTGGGGTGGTTCTGATGCGGCTGTCTGAAAGTTAGCGGGTCAGATATTGCTGGATATGGAAGGATGTCACAGGATGTCAAAGGAGGGTCAGGATGGTGCGGGAGGCACATGCGGAGGCGGCGAAAGCGGTTCAGATGAGTCTCTTATGATCTTCATGGCTTTTGGTGAAGTCCACCTTGGTGCTTGCCGGTCGGGTGTTGGCTGGGTGCTAGCTGGGTGGGTGTCTGAGGGTGTTGGTGGTGACCGGTGGGAGTTGGTGGCAGTACCAGGGTGCCAGCTTGTCTGGATTACAGGATACTGGAGTACTGAGTTTCCAGGGTTCCCTCTGAGCTCTCCTTATGCTCCCTCCTTTGGCCTCCCTCCTCTGGCCCCACTGCCCCCACTTCCCCACTGTCCCGCTGCCTCCTGAACCCAACACCCAGCACCCCCACTCTGTTGCACCACCCTGATCCACCACCTCCCCCTACGCACCTCTATGGACCTCTTTGGACCTCTCCGGGCCATGCGCAGTCAGCAAGCTGGGGAGAGGGAGTGGGGGTGAGGGGCTGGTGGGCACAGGGGGCAGGGGGTGAGGGGAAAGCACAGAGAAGGCACAAGGGTGTATGGCCAGCAGGTGGCTGCAAGGAGCCACAGGGGGACAGAGAGAGCACTGAGGAAGCTGAGGCACCTCCCTGCCCAACCCCGGCACCCCAGCACCAAACCCGCCCCAGACCCAGGACCAGCCTCTGTGAGTACGCGGTGGGGCAGGCGCAGGCAAGTGCATGAGTGGCAAGCAGCAGCAGCAAGCAAGTGAGGGGGTGACGGGCGGTGACGGTAGCAGGCAGTCTGCGATCCACCGTGGCCACCCCTTTGCTCAGATGCGCTCACCACCTATCAGGTACCGCCTCACTCCCCCCTCACTTTCTTCCTCACAACATTTTCTGGTTTTCCCAGCGCGTGGCTCTCCTCTTCTCTGCGTGGCTCGCCACTCCGTTTTGCGTCTGCTGCGGCTGCGTCAGAGGAAGGACTTCTCAATTGGACTCTTATTTAGTAGAGGGAGAGGCTCTTGCTGACTGCCTCTCTGACCACCAAAAGGATGACAGTAAAAAATTCCTGGGTCAGTTCTGTGAACTGTTTTCCCTGCCCCCTGGTCAAACCACATAGTGTGAACACACCATTGACACAGGTGACAGTCTGCCTGTAAAGAGCTAAATATATAGGCAGCCTGATCGAGAATGTATCAATGCAGAAGTGCAAAAGATGCTGAACTTAGAAGTCAATGAGCCTTCAGAAAGCCCCTGGGCTAGTCCTGTAGTCCTAGTGCCCAAGTCCCACTCTCAAAATGGTAAGATTGAGATGAGGTTCTGTGTTGACAACAGAGGCCGCAAAACAGTCACCAGGACTGATGCTTATCCAAGCCCTTGGATGCTGCCAAGTATCTCAGTACATTTGATTTGACTGCTGGATATTGGCACATCAAATTATCAGAGGATGCCAAACCTAACAGCATTCTCAACACCAAGTGGGCATTATCACTTTACAGTGATGCCCTTTGGTTTGGTTACTCTTCCTCTCCCTACACGTTTTGCCTGATATTGATGCTGACTAGACTGAGAGTGTGCTTGGATCCTGCTAGCCAGGCCCCAGCACCAGTGTTCTTTCCCTAAACTGTATCATTGTTCCCACAATTGCCACACAAATGGCACACAGCTAAGTCCCTTGTAAAAGGTACCAGTGGTACTAAAGGCTCTGACCAGGTAAGGTCCCTAAGGGCTGCAACATGTATAGTGCCACCCTAAGGGACCAAGCACATGCATACTGGCATTGCAGATGGTGTGTGCTGGCTGGGAGAAAAAGGTAAAGTCAACATGGCATCCCTCTCAGGGTGCCATGCCCACATACCATTGCCTGTGGCATAAGTAAGTCACCCCTCTAGCAGGCCTTACAGCCCTAAGGCAGGGTGCACTATACCACAGGTGAGGGCATAGCTGCATGAGCAGTATGTCCCTACAGTGTCTGTAGGAAGCTGGGCTGGTGTGTGGTGAATACCTAAGGTATTATCACCTTATACCAGGTCTATGTATCCCCTTATTAGTGAAGTGTAGGCAGTGTCTAGAGGCCAGGCTCTCCAGAAGTAGCTGTGGGTGAGCAGCCGAGGCTTATCTAGGAGACATGCAGTGCAATACCACTTATAGTCACACGGCACTTACACACATGAAAGAACCACACAGTGTTACAAAAATAAAGGTACTTTATTTTAGTGAAACAAATACTAAATTACTAGATAGGTAATTCTCCAATAGGAGGTAAACTAACACACTATTGTATGTACAGTAGCAATCAGAAGTAGGCATAAAAAGGAATGGAAAACAGTGAAAAGCAATAGGCAATACTGACGGCCGGGTGGGGGACCAAACCATATACTACAAAAGTGGAATGCGAAGGTCGGGTCCCCAACCAAGGAAGTGGAATCAGTAGAAGGGAGCTAAAGGAACTAGGAAACCCCTGAGGTAAGTACCAGAGTGTCCCCCAGCAACCTGGAGGAAAGAGGTAAGTTACTGGTTTTCCCCAAACCAACCCAAAGGACTTCAGAAGAATATATTGCAAGATCCAGACAAGACTGCAAGAAACCAAAGGCGGATCCTGGAAGAGGAAGACCTCGAAAAGAAGGGAACCAAGTCCAGTTCACGTTGGTGTCCGGTGGTGGCAGGAGCCACTACCCAGCAGTCTGTCAATACAGGAGTTGGTCGATGGTGAGACAAAGATGGTCAGCAATGCAGCACTGGAGCAGATGAACAGTTCCTCTGTGATGCAGTCAACGTCGCACGCAGGTTGAAGGATTGAAGTCAGTCTATAGTGTGGAAAAACCACCAACAAGCCTTGGCAAAGGCAAATGTCGTGGCTGGTGTAAAAGTGGAGCTGCTGCGGACCAGCAAGGTCCAAGGGGGACTCAACCCATGGGGGGAGTCCCAAGCGACCCTCAGCAGGGCAGAGAGTCCAAAGAAGATGAGGCAGCCTCCACAGATGACCCACAGGCAAGGAGCCCAGGAGTCGCAGGGAGGCCCATGCAGCACACCAGAGGAGAGGTCCCACGTTGCAGGAGAATCATGCAGAGCGATGTGCTTTACAGGAAAAAGTGCTGGGGGCTGGGACTACACGGAGCCTGAAGATGCCTTGGAGGAGATGCCAACAAGCCTTGGTAGCTGCAAGAGACGCGGTACACGGGGGTACTGTCCTATGTAGGAAGCTAAGGGCTTACCTTCACCAAAGTTGGACAGCTGGCAGGGAGGACCAAGGAGACCACTCCACACTACCACCTGTGATGCAGGGTTCTTGCAGCTCAGGGTGAGAGGAGATTCACGCAGCTGGTCATCGTTACAGTTGGTGCCTTAGGATGCAGAGAAGTGACTCCTTGACTCCAAGGGAGATTCCTTCTTGCTTCTTGTGCAGGCTGAAGTCTTGCACCTCAAATCGGAGGACCCACCCAAGAGGGAGACCCTAAATAGCCTTGGAAGGGGGATTGGTCACCTAGCCAGGTGACCACCTATCAGGAGGGGGCTGTGACGTCACCTGCCTGACCTGGCCACTCAGATGCTACCAGAGGCCTCTGCCCACCTCGGATTCAAGATGGCAGAACCAAGGGGCCATCTGGAGGAGCTTTGGGCACCACCCCTGGGGTGATGATGGACAGGGGAGAGGTTACTCCCCTTTCCATTGTCCAATATCACGCCAGAGCAGGGACTGGATTTCCCTTAACAGGTGCAGACTGGTTTATGCAAGGAGGGCACTACATGTGCCCTTCAAAGAATACCAGTGGCTTGGGGAGGCTGCCCCTCCCAAGCAATGCAACACCTATTTCCAAAGGAAGAGGGTGTTACCCTCCTCTCCCAAAGGAAATCCTTTGTTCTGCCTTCCTAGGCTTCAGCTGGTCAAGCAGCAGGAGGGCAGAAACCCATCTGAGGGTTGACAGCAGCATGGGCTGCCTGGAAACCCCCAGAAAGCTGGTAGGAGCAATGCTGGGGGTCCTCTAAGGAGCCACCAGAGTGCATGGAATCATAAAACCAATACTGGCAACAGTATTGGGGTCTCATTCCAACATGTTTGATACCAAACATGCCCAGGTTCGGAGTTACCATTATGTAGCTGGACATTGGTAGTACATGTGTAAAATGGCGTCCCCGTACACACGAAGTCCAGGAAAATGGAGCTGGAGTTCGTGGGGACACCTCTGCTCATGCAGAGGTGCCCTCACACACAGGTACCTGTACCTGCCCTCTGGGTTAGGAGGACCTATCATAGGGGTGAGTTATAGTGACCTGGTGCAGTGACCTGAAGCTACAGGGTGCATGCACCTTTTCACGCAGGCTGCAATGGGAGGCCTGCAGACACATTTTAGATGGGCTCCCATGGGTGGCGTAATACATGCTGCAGCCCATGGGAAACCCCTGGTGCCCCAATGCCCTGGGTACCTGGGTACCATATACTAGGGACTTATAAGGGGGCACCAGTATGTCAAATGTGGGCTCTTTGTGGTCCAAACAACCAAGTTTAAAGGGAGAGAGTGCAGTTACTGGGGTCCTGGTTAGCAGGATCCCAGTGAACAAAGTCAAAACATACTGATAACAGGCAAAAAGTTAGGGTAACCATGCCAAAAAGAGGGAACTTTCCTACATAACACCCCCCTCCCCCCAAATGAAGACTAACCTTATCCAGATTGGTCTTAAATGTCTAATTGGAAATATCTGGAGAGTTCATATGCATAGGAGTGGTTACTCCCAGGGTAATGTTCCACTGTGCAGTCCATTCCCTGTAGGGATATGGACCACCTTAAAAGTTTGGGATTTTCACTTTTCATTTGTTTTAACCATAGAAGTGGCTTGTGGTCTGTCTGAACAAGGAAGTGAGTGCCAAACAAGTACAGCCTCAGCTTCTTCAAAGCTCAGACCACAGCAAAGGCTTCTCTTTCTATGGCTGACCAATGCTTTTCCCTGGGGGTCAACCTTCTGCTTATAGAAGCTACAGGTTGGTCCTGGCCCTCTGTGTTAAGTTGTGCCAGTACTGCCCCAACCCCTACCTAAGAAGCATCTGTCTGAACTACAAACTGCTTGGAGTAGTCAGGGCTCCTTAAAATAGGTGCAGAGCACATGGCCTGTTTCAGATCCTCAAACGCTTTTTGGCAACTAGCTCTCCAAGAAACTTTCTTGGGCATTCTTTTTGAGGTGAGGTCATTAAGAGGGGCTACAATGGAGCCATATTTTTTAATGAACCTCCTCTAGTACCTTGGGTCAGAGTAGTAGGCGGAGTCCAATCCAAAATGGTTTGGATATTCCCCTGCAGTGGCTGCAGTGGCTGAATCTGGCCTCCACCTACCAGATGGTCCAGATATGCAACCTTCCCCTGCCCTATCTGGCAGTTAGAGGCCTTGTTAGTGAGGCTTAATTTGCTAAAGAGCCTCCAAAACATTCCACAGGTGGACTAAATGGTCCTACCAGGTGGAGCTACAGACAATTATATCATCAATATGAGCTGCACTACAGTCCTTCCAATCCTTGGAGAACTGTATTCATCAGCCTCTGAAATGTGACAGGTGCATTTTTCAGCCCAAGGGGCATCACTGTACAGAGATAGTGCCCACCAATGGTTGAAAATGTTGTCTTTGGCTGTGCGTCCTTTGGTAATTTAGGCCCTCATTATGAACACCGCGGTCCAAACCATGCCACTGGCGGTGGTGGTAAAAACCACCAACAGAGGAGCGGTCCGGACCGTCAAATAAAGAACCAACTGAAACACAGGCATCCTGAAAACCACCCACCGCCAGTAGAGGAGTGCCGACGACGACAGCAGAGTCCGCCCACAGGCCGACGGAAAGGCCCAACCCCCCCATCAAATAATGAACCACTAGACCGCCGTCAGTTCCAGGGTGGGAACCACCGCCACGTAAAGCCAGGCGGAAATGAACCTAATATAAGGAAACACTCACCGGAGGCCCACACAACGCGCCGAAGCAGACATGGATAGAGAGCTGCAGATCATGCCAGCCCTGCTCCTTGCCATATACCTCTACGACCGAGACCGCCGACGAAGACGACAACAGTAAGTACCGCAACCTACTAAACAAGGGAAGAAAGGGCACTGTTACATACCCACCCACACTGCAACGCTCCCACAACCATTCGCAGCAGCACAAGCCATACACCCCACATCAAGAGGTACTTACCCGACACAAGGCAAATCCAACCTGACCATAGTACATACAAATGCCCCACACCCACAAACAATGAGACGAGAGACCAGGGTACAAGAGTGTGCTGCCAAAAGACAGGGCACACATAAATATTTATTTCAGCTCACAGAGCTAACTATTCACAACAAGGCCAATGGCCAGTCCATAGTGCCAGATGTGTTTGGGCTACAATGGCCCCAACCTGACTCCCAAAAGTGCACGGTATTCCACCTAATGGGGCAACAATGGGGCATCCAGGCTCCTCAGGGAACAGGGGCAGGGGATGGGGATTTGCGACAGGGGTGGGGCTTGGACTTGCGCTCGGAAGGTGGAGGGGGTTTGGGTTTGGCTTTGGAAGGTGGGGGTGTGGGCTTCGAACGGGTGGAGCCAGATGGAATTGGCTCAGCACGGGGCTTCTTCCTCTCTGGGGAAGGTGCACGGGAATGTGAAGGGTGGACAGGGGAGGGCTGTGAAGTGGAAGGAGTGGAAACGGCAAGGAGGTGCGCATGCTTGGGGACAAGACTGGGTGGGCCAGTGGGTTGGAAGAGGTCAGGGGAGGAGGTGCCTGGGGCAAAGGAGACGCCTACCTTTCTTGGTGAGCGGGCACGGGCAGCTCAGTGGGGAGCAAAAGGGAGGGCAATTATGGCATGGGGGGTGGCAGAAGATGTTACTGTAGGGGTGTGCCCACTAGGGTCTGCCACCGCCAGGGAGCCCCCAACGGAGGAGGTATCAGAGTCACTACCTCCAGTGGTAGTTGCCTCCCCGTGGTACTCCCCTCGCCCTCCAACCCACTCGTCCCCTTGGCATCGGATGACTCTGCCTCCGAGGATCCGTGGGCCGCTGCATCCCCACTTGCCGGTGCCTCACCCCCCTTTGCCAGATGATGCTGATGTACACAAACAACACAAGAGAACAGTGATGGGGAGACAAAACAGGAGAGACACTTGTAAATATCTGAAAGGAGTGAACATAGTGGCCAGACATACACCCACCCAGAAGACCCCCCAACAGGCAGCCCCTTCCATTATGCCCATCGCCATGCCCCTGATTAGTGACCAAAACCCTGCTCTACACCCATTCCCTGAACTACCTAAGGAGCCGACGTGTAGGAGACCTGACCAAAACACCACTACACCCTACAGGGGCCATCATGTAGATGGACTTCAGTCAGAGTCCCTGCAACTAAGCAGCATAAACCATAATGCACACACAGACACCCATCAAGAGCTAAGATTGTGACATGAGTACTCACCCCCATGTGACTGCTGTGCAGCCTTCAAGCGCCCATCCAGGTCTGGGTACCCACCGCCAGGACGCATAGCATGAGGGGGGTCAGTGCCCGACGGGCACCCCTTCCACATTGGGAGGACTTCCCCAGCTGTGCCTCACAGATTGTTCGCACCCAGTGCCGCAGGTCCTCCCACCTCTTCCTGCATGGGTGCTCCACCAGTTGTAGACATCCAGGGTCCGCACCGCCTTGGCGATGGCATATCAAAGTGCCCTCTTCTGGTGGGCGCTGACCTAAAAGGGAGACACAGAAATGTAACACAGAGGTCAAGCACTTGGAAAATATGTACAGCTGGCTATACGTTCACTATGGGACGGACAGTACTGATAGACTTACAGGATATACGCATGCAGCATGGCATGAACCATGGCCCATGCAGACCCAGAGGTGCACACATATGTACTTACAACACCATCCATTACACCCAAACAGTGCCCCCAAACCTGTGACTCACCTGTACCTCTGGCTGTCTGTAGAGCTTGGCGTACAGGGACAGGACCCCGTCCACTAGCCTCTCCAATTCATCCTGGGTGAAGGCCAGGGCCCTCTACCCTGTAACACGGGCCACTTCCATGACCAGAGGCAGGACACAGCAGTACACTCAGTGGAGTACCTGCTCGCACGAGATCAGGGAGTCAAGTGAAGTTGGGGTGACAAATTCGCGTACGTACCGCGGCGGTGTGCACCGTCACCGCCGGCAGCGATCATGATATGCCAGGATTCCCCATTGGCATTCATGTTAACCAATGACGGTTCGAACGGCAGTAAACACCGCCTTTCTCTGTTATGTCAACCGCTAGCGGTATGAGGTCACTTCCACAACAACAGTTCTGGATTACAGGGGACAGACATTTTGGCCTTGACTATGCATTAATAAAAATTATATTTGCACAATGCAGGCCCTATTGTTCACCTAACACACCTATGCATGTGACCATTAACAATACCACACATATCAAACCCTGTTCACTCATTAAGGTCTAGATGAAATGCTGTCAAGAACATTTTACTTTTGAGTCCCTACAATCAAGTAAGCAGAGCACAATGAATGACAATGTATGCCTATGTCTGTGTGTTCCTCACACGTGTTTCAAATCCCTCCTAGGTACCGACCCTTGTGGTGAGGAAGGGCCCCATCGGTGTACAGACCACTTGTTGATTTGCGGACCATGGTGGAGCGTCACATCATAATCAATTACAGACTCACCCGTGCAACTATTCTCGAACTTTGCGCATTACTGGATCCTGCACTAACTCTGGCAAATCGTAATCAGCATGCCATCCCTATTGAAGTGCAGGTGCTCTATGCACTCCATTTCCTGGCCACGGGCTCATTTCAAGTGACAGTGGGCATGGGTGCAGGATTTTCACAGCCAATGTTCAGCATTATACTGACAAGATTTCTAAATGCATTTGTACGACACCTGCAGTCCTATGTGAGGTTTCCCCAAAGTACTAACCTCCCTCCCATCAAATCTGACTTCTATGCATTTGCAAACATCCCCCATGTGATCGGTGCCATTGATGGCACCCACATACCTATAATACCCCCAAGAGTCAGTGAACAGGTGTACAGAAACAGAGAGAACTTTCACTCCATGAACATCCAATTGGTATGTACTGCAGACCAGTACATCTCACATGTGAAGGCCATGTTCCCCGGTTCAGTCAATGATTCCTTTGTGCTGAGGAACAGTAGTGTGCCACAGAAGATGGAACAACTAGAAGAGGACAGAGGGTGGATCATAGGTAGGTGTTTCTGTCAGTAACTGCCACCTAGCAGACAGCCAGGCTGTCTGACTCAGAGGCTTGATACCGACTGCTCTGTTTTGCACGTTTTTCTATGTGATTCTGGCTATCCCAGCTTGCGTTGGCTCCTGACACCAGTGAGGAACCCTGGGACAGATGCAGAGAGGAATTACAATGAGGTCCATGGACGTACTAGTAGGGTGATAGAGCGCACAATAGGTCTCCTGAAGGCTAGATTTTGTTGTCTACATATCTCTGGGGGTTCCCTAGCCTATGGGCCTGAAAAGGTCTGTAGAATAGTGATGGCCTGCTGCATGCTGCACAACGTGGCAGTGAGAAATTCTATTCCCCTCTTGAATGTGGATGGTGCTGTAAATCCTGACCAGCTTCCTCAGAGAGGGGAGGAGTGTGATGGTGATGATGAGGAAGGGGAGAATGTAAATTCCAGGACCCAACTGATACAACTCTACTTCCAGTAACTATGTGGGACTAAGGGCTCACATTGGTGTTTGTGACACATACTGTCAGTGTGCTTTGTAATCTGGGGGGAGGGGGGTGAATCTACTATTTGAAACTGGGTCCAGGTCTGCATGGTACCAAATACAATTTAGTTTTTTTTTCTCACAACATTTAGGCACACAGGTGTTACTTTCATGCTACACATTACCAATAAAGTAGTTATCAGCCAGTTGCATCCATACTTCACTTTGTTCACACATTATGACAGGGGACAATGTTACAGATGTGATATGTGTTTTATTTGTGGCAGGGATTAAGTAGTGCAATTTACAGTGATGGCAGTTAGTCATGAGTAGGTGTCCTCAATGCCAACATGGTGGCAGCCTCGTTGTTAGTATTGATGGGCCCATCAATGCTTACATGAGTTCCTATTGATTGTTAGCACTGTTTGGTGGTTGATTGTGTGGGATGGTTGGTAGTCAGATTGTTGCAGAGTTACTTTTTGGACGGGGGCTTGATTTTGGCAGGGGTTCCAGTCCCATATCTTGGCCCTGAGGGTCAGTTTGGGAGCCTGCTGTTGACCTAGAGGGGATGACATGGTTGTACCTTGTGTTTCCTCTGTGGTTAGTTCGTGGAATGCTGCTGCTGTTGCTGTAATTGTCCGGTCTGTCTCCTGTGCTGTAGTGGGGGCCTCCTGTCCTGTGTGGATCTCAGACTGGGTTTGTACCAGCTGCAGCAGTGCTCCTGCTATGCTGGCCATTGTGGCGTTTTGCTGTTTCCACTGCTCCATGGCCCCTTGGTGGTGTTCCTGCTGAATCCTCTGACTATGCTCCAGGGTGGATACTCTCTGTGCCAATCTGTCATGGGTATGCTGGTAGGCCCCCAGGACCTCAGAGATCATGTCCTGGGCTGCAGCATCCATCCTGTGGCCTCCCTCCTGGGCCACTGAGACCATACCACTGGGCCTAGCCCCCTGTGCCTGTGTCCCCTGCACAAGTCTGGCGGTGTACCACTTGTACTGGGGCCATTGTCTTCTTGCCTGTTGGTAGGGGGGGGCTGTGGCCTCTGTACCTATGTTCCACCAGTCTGTGGCCTGGATACACAGGTGTGGGGACGGTTGCCCTGGGCTGATGTTGTTGGCTGGGTGGTAGGGGTGTCAGTGGTATCATGGGTGGGGCTGCTGGATGGTGACAGTCCAGGACTGTGTGAGGGGCCAGCCTGCTCATCAGCGTCCAGGGATCCATCCCCAGTGTCCTGTGAGGTGCCTCTGTCTCCATGGGGGGCACTGCCACTTCTTGTCCTGTCTGCAGGTTAGCATGGGTAGTGGTGCCTGTTGGGGGAAATGGACATGTCTTTTACAAATGCATGGTCGGATGGGGTGCACAGGGCTAGGATGTTTTGTGCAGGTGTAATTTTTTGGGGCCATGCAGGGTGCCTTTGTGAGGTTTGCACTGCATTTTGTTTTGGATGTGGAGTAGCATTGTGGGTGGTGTAGTGCCATTGTGAATCCTTGCTGGGGTAGGTGGCTGTGCACAAAGGGAGTGATGTGGGCCTGTTAGTGGGTTTGTGGGCATGCAGGGGGAGTGGATTCAGTGGCTGTGGGCTGGGTGGGGTAGTGGGCCTGGTGGTTGTTGGTGGGGTGGGGTGGTGCATGCATTCCAGGTGTGAGGTATGTGGGGTAAATGTAGATGACTTATCCGAGTCCATTCCTCCAGTGAGTCCAGTGAGTCCCTCAGGGTGCAGGATGGCCTGTACCTTTTCCTCCCAGTCGAGTGTGTCGAATGTTGTTGGGGTGGAATCGCGGTGAGGGTGCTCGTCTGTGGGTCGATGTGGGTCTCGTGTATATTGGCGTTTGGTGTCTGCTTCTGCTGCTCTCTGTCTTCTTTGGCCTGGTTTTGTTGCAAAGATTTGTGGGGTGTGTATGTGAATGTTTTATGATGTTGTGGATGTGTGTCAGGTGTGTGGGTTTCTAGCTTATCCTATGTGTGCACTTCTTGCTGTTGGGTCCACTTGCCACCCGTGGCAGACGACACCGCCAATGGTCATTCGACTTCCACTAACCGCCAAGGTGATTTGTGCATCATTATTTGGAGGGTGGGATGTGGGTGTGCTCGGCGGTGGCGGGGTGGAAGGTCCAGCATTTCCGCCAACAGGGTCCTGGCGGTGACTGGTGGACTGGTGATTTTTGGCCGGTTTTGGATTTTGGTTCATTATATGGAGGGTTTCTATTCACCGCCAGCGGTGGTCTTCTGTTCACCACTGCCACGGCGGTCGGCGGTGTTTATCGCCGTGTTCATAATGACTGCCTTAATCTGCCAATAGCCCGCACTTAAATCAAATGTGTTTAGATACTTGGCAGATGCCAGCGTATCTATTAGCTCATCTGCCCTAGGGTTAGGATGAACATCTGTTTTTGTAACAGTGTTGAGCCCTCTATAGTCAACACAAAACCTAATTTCTATCTTGTCATTTTGGGAGTGACGTGTTGGGACCAGACCCACAGGACTAGCCCATGGGCTGTCTGAGGGCTCAACGACTCCCAGGTCTAGCATCTTCTGAACCTCAGACTTGATGGAGTCTCTGACATGGTCAGGCTGCCTGTAAATTTTACTTTTGATTGGCAAACTGTCCTCTGTGTCAATGGTGTGTTCACACCAAGTGGTTTGAACAGGTGTCAATGAGAACAGTTCTGAGAACTGCCCCAGGAGATTCCTGCAGTCTTCTTTTTGTGACTTAGAGAGGCAGTCAGCAAGGACTAAGCCATCAACTGAGCCATCAGCTGCAGTGTGGGAGAAGAGGTCAGTGAGCGGGTCACTTTCCTCTTCGTGTCCCTCATCAGTGGCCAAGAGCAGAGTCATATCAGACCTGTCATAGAAGGGTTTTAGGTGGTTCACATGAAGCAGCCTGAGAGGGCTTATGGGAGTGCCCAGGTCTACCAGGTAGGTAACCTCACCCTTTTTCTCCACTATTGTGTGGGGACCACTCCGCTTGTCTTAGAGTGTCCTGGGAGCCACAGGCTCCAGAACCCACACTTTCTGCCCTGGATGGTATACATTCAGTACAGCTGTCTGGTCATGCCATTGCTTTTGCAGCTCCTGGCTGGCCTGAAGTTTTTCAGTGGCCTTCTTCATGTACTCAGCCATCCTTGATCTGAGACCAAGTACATAGTCCACTAAGTTTTGTTTGGGAGGCTTGAGAGGTTGCTCCCAGCCTTCTCTAACAAGTGCAAGAGGACCCCTAAAAGGGTGCCCAAACAGAAGTTCAAATGGGCTGTAGGCCATACCCTTCTGAGGGACCTCCCTATAGGCATAGGGGAGGCATGGCAATACGACATCCCATCTCATTCTGAGCTTTTCAGAGAGTCCCATGATCATACCTTTGAGAGTTTTGTTGAACCTCTCTATCAAACCATTTGTTTGGGGGTGGTAAGGGTGGTGAACTTATAAGTAAAAAACACATTCCATCCACATTGCTTTTAGGTATGCAGACATGAGGTTTGCACCTCTGTCTGATACCACCTCTTTAGGAAAACCCATCTTGAAAAGATGCCAAGAAGGGCTTTGGCCACTGCAGGAGCAGTAGTGGTCCTAAGAGGACTAGTTTCTGGGTACTTGGTGGCATGGTCCGCCACCACCAGAATGAATCTGTTCATGGAGGCTGTGGGTGGGCCTAGGGGGCCAACAATATCTACCCCATCCCTCTCAAAAGGTACCCCAACCACTGGAAGTGGAATTAAGGGGGCCTTTGGGGTGCTACCTGTCTTGCCATTGGCTTGACAGATGACACAGGAGCGAAAAACTCCTTTGTGTCTTCTGACATGTGGGGCCAATGAAAGTGAGGGACAAGCCTGTTCCAAGTTTTATTTTGCCCCAAGTGGCCTGCCAGGGGGATGTCATGTGCTAGGGTTAACAGAAATGCTCTGTACTGCAGAGGGACCACCAACCTCCTGGTGACACCAGGTTTGTGGTCCCTTGGCTCTGAGTACAAGAGATTGTCTTCCCAGTACACCTTGTCGGTGCCACTGACATCCCCTGCCTCTTGAGTGACAGCTTGCTGCCTCAAGACCTCCAGTGTGGGACAAGTCTTTTGTGCCCTACTGAACTCCTCCCTGACAGGCCCCCCTGCAGCCAAGAGCTCAGCTATGTCAGCTTGTGGCTCCTGTGGTGTAGGTTCTACTGAGGGAGTGGATTCTTCCGCCTTTGGGGTTGAATCCTCACTGGAGGATGGAGTAAGGGGTACTTTCCTGCCCATTCTACTCTTAGGTTTGGGAAGATCTTGGGCCATTGTCCCAGGCTCCAAGTTTCCATAATCTTTCTGCTTTTTGGCCTATGCTCTTCTAAGGGCAAATACATGTATATGTGCCCTGGGATACCCAGCATTGCCGCATGGGATTCCAACTCCACTTCAGCCCAAGCTAAAGTCTCCAACCCGTTCCCTAGTAGACACTCTACAGGTAGGTCTGTGGACACCACAACTTTTTTAGGACCAGTAACACCCCCCCCCCACCCCCCAGCTGGAATCAAAAACTGTCATGGGTGACACACAGTGTTGTTATGAGCATCAGGTACTTGGTACTGGTGACTAGGTAGGTGTTGTTCAGGAACCACCAGTTTTTCAGTCACCATGGTGACACTGGCACCTGTGTCCCTGTAGGCCTCAGCCTCAACAACATTTATCAGAGGATGCTGCCTGTACGTCCCTGTGTTAAGGGGACAGGCAGCAAGGGTGGCAAAGTCACTGCCCCCATGAGAGTCTAACACTGCCTCATTGGTCTCTCTAATCAACCCAGACCCTACTACAGTCCATAAAGTGAGCCCAGTTACTCTCTTGGACTGACAACTGTTAGTGGTCCCACCACTACTGCTATTACTAGTGGCACTAGGAGTGGGAGTGGGATTAGTAGTGGTGGTTGGCTAGGTGCCTTTCTTAGGGCAGGAGCTGTCTCCTGGCCTATGTCCTTTGTTTTTACAGATATAACACCAAGGCTTTTGGAGGAAGATGAAAAGGATTTGCCCCCACCACCAGAGGAATTTTGTGGGCCTGATCAAAATTCTTTCGATTTTTCCTTGTCCCCACCCTTCTCCTGATACTTACTGTCTCTTTCTGTTTGTGGTCACCCCCTGTGTGAGTTTTCCTACTCACCCTGGTGCAGACCCATTTGTCTGCCTTCTTTCCCAGTTCTTCGGGAGAGGTCAGATCAGAGCCTACCAGGTACTGACACAACAGTCAGACACACAGGGGGTTATTCTAACTTTGGAGGAGGTGTTAATCCGTTCCAAAAGTGACGGAAAAGTGACGGATTTACCACCAGCCGTATTACGAGTCCATTATATCCTATGGAACTCGTAATACGGCTGGTGGTATATCCGTCACTTTACCGTCACTTTTGGGACGGATTAACACTCCCCCAAAGTTAGAATAACACCCACAGTTATTCCAAATGTGCTCTCTCAAAATTGGATTATACAAGTTTTGATAATCACTGACTTTGCTTCCATGCAACCAGCCTGCGAGAGCCTTTACAGAACAGTCCACAAAATCTATCCAATCTTGGGAGGACTCTTTCCCGGTCTCCCTGAACTTTATACTGTTATTGTTCAGAGGTTAGACCAAACCAATCTAAAAGTGCTGTTTTGAGAACTGCATAGTTGTCTGCATCCTCTTCTCTGACAGTTAAGAGTCTGTCCTGTTGTAGTTTGACTCTTGCTCTAGGCAAGACTGCTGGTTTAAGAATGACACTACTTATGTTTGTAGGCGACTATGCCAATCCTACAAGTTGCAACTGTCGTCCCAACCCTCCTGACTCACAAGCAGCACCTCACCAAAAACCCAAACAGTAAAAGGTGATTTGTGGCAGCTTTTACACATGGACTCAAGAGCGCGACATCTCAAGGAGTGTTGTGGTTAAACAGAGATTCACAAGCGGTCCAAGGAGAGGACGGTATAGGCGCACGGCGAGCGCCCCCTTTGATGTATGTTTGACTATAAGGGGACACTCCCCCTCCTGGATACCAGAGGCTAGCAGCCTCTATGAAAGGGCCGCCTCAAGGTAATTCCTTGGGTAAGGTAGACCTTTTACTTCACACTCTTTGACCTTCACATAGAGTAAATTTCCTCCAACGTGAGACGTAGGGATCCTAGGCCCTGACGAATGCCCCGAGACCTCTATTGGCTCACTTCTGAGGGCAGAAACATGTTGGCTATTAGTTAGGTGATCCTGTGAGTCCTTATCCTCACAGAGGTGTCCCAACCCCTGTTTTAACTACACCAATCAGACACCACCATTAAATTTGTCACTCCTCACAGGTGTCTGCTTAGGTGTTTTAAATTTTTTCACTAGATTAGCTGGATCCCGATCTTTCCAGAAACAAGTTTATTTACGCACTCCCTCCTGTTCCTTTAACAGTGAGGTTGAGTCCGCCCAGGTGGCACTGTCCTACCTGGGTGGGTCTAGGTGGTCAAATGATGAAGCATGACACTATATAGTGTGTGAGACCACCTAGTCCGTAAAAGGAACTCCCCCCGGTGTCTCTCCCCGCGCATGCACTCTGCAGTTACTTACTGACATTTCACTGACATTACCCTTCCAAATAGGAACACGTACAACCTAGGGCTACGCTGGTACCCGCGACGCCCTCTTTAGAGAACCCCGTACTTTCTTGTGTACTTTGAGTTAAACAGAGATTACCCCTTTCTCACATGAACAACATGTCTCAGAAAAACACAAAGGCAATGAAGGAGATGCAGTAAAGTTTTCAATAGATTTTATTAACAAGACTGCAACCTACAGTAAGTTGCATGGGATGCAATGATTAGGATAATGAATAATGCAAGACACAGAATTGTGAACACCAGTCATTAGTACAAAGACCCCTACCATCTTGCAATGGCATGAACTGACATGAGATGGGAAATATGTCCTAAAACCCTAACATGATGAACCTACCCCCTAGCTTAAAGAGAGCTTGGCATGTTAAACCTCATCTGCCAATACCATGTCCATGAGAAGAGCCCCCCAACCCTTATTACCTTGGAATGAGGTCTCTAGATGAGAGTACGTGGGGACACGAAGAATGGGTCAGCGTCAAGACGACTGGCAGCATCAATAGCGTTGATGGCATCTGGTAGGAATCCCTCTGATTATCTGTTTTTGTGAGATATATTTATACAGATCTGATCGGACCCCTGACATAGGTCTGTTCCCAAACAATAGATAACAAGACATGCTTGGAACGGCAATTTATGTAAACAATTCCTTCGAAGGCGCAAAGAGGGAAGCTACCTAATGTGAATACCTATAGTGTGTGTCAGGAATAGAACCATGCACGGTCCAGGTCCCACCCAAAACTCCGCTGCATGGCTCTGCTGCGCTTTCTGCGCACCACTTGTCATCCCCGCCAAAGGTGGCCATCAATGTCGTCTGCCTGTGGCAAAGCTCATAGAGCTGCAGGTTCAGGTCATTGGTGGACAAGATGCACTTATCAGTGCTATTCCATGAAGGGACTACAATTCCCATGTTTTTAGAGGCAGCAGCCATCTTGCGGTGTGGCAGGCCTATAAAGCCCAGCCACACCCAAGCACGTTGCTCACTATTTTGAAGACTCCGATGCAGCCAGACCTCGTGGGGATTTCTCTGGAGAAGAGCAGAGTTCCTGAGTGTCATCCAACTGACGTATCCTTGTTTCCATGGTGCATTCAAAAATGAGTAGGTCGTACTCGTAGCGCAGTGGTTCCCAAACTTTTCCAAACCATGGCTCCCTTGACCTATTGGCTGTTGGCCACGGCTCCCCATTATGTTACTTTTTTTTGGTGGGTGGGGAGATGAAAGCCCAGCCTCTGGAGTGCTTCCATTTTTCTCCCTGAAAATAATTGGGATGAAGCCGATGAAGGTGTTATAATCATGTGTGAAATCCTACCCTATCCACTGCGGAGCCCCATGCAGTGTCAATGACTGATTGGAGGGACACAGGGTTCCCAGAGAACTGAACATTTACTGCATTGTGATGTAGTGCTTTTTAAAGTGGTGTGTCTTTAGCTCATTCCTGAGCAGGGTTTGTGAGGCCCTGATAGATACAGGAATATTGTTTCAGATCCTTGGTCTGTGCCTGCCCTCTAGTTTTTTCTTTTTTTGCACATTATTTTGCACATTATTGCCTCCAGTTCGATGGCACCAGGTAAACTCTTGTCTGGCTTCCTCCCTTTTAACTCTGTCCTCTTTATGAGCATGCTTTGTGCACTCTCCTGTCTGCTCCTTTCTAACACCAGACTGCGATCTCATGCATGCTGTCTGCCTCATGCCTCCTGTGTGTACTTGCCTCCGATCTGTATGTACTTGCCTCCTAACTGTGTTCCCATGCCTTCTGTCTGTGTGTTCCTGTTTCTGTCCGTGCCTTCATGCCTCCTGACTTGTGTCCTCATGCTTTCTGCCTGGGTGTTCTTGCCTATTGTTTGTGTGTCCCTGCCTCTTGTTTGTGTGTTCCTTCCTCCTGTCTGTGTGTCCTTGCCTCCTTTCTGTGTGTTCACTGCCTCCTGCCTGTGGTGTCCTTACCTCCTTTCTGTCTGTTCCTGCCTCTACTGGCTGTGTGTGTTTTCTGCCTCCTGTCTGTGTTACTTCCTACTGTCTGTGTTCCTGCCTACTGTCTGTGTTCCTGCCTACTTTCTGTGTCCTTGCCTCCTGACTGTGTCCTTTCCTCCTGACTGTGTCCTCGTGCGTTCCTGCCTGTGTGTTCCTGCATGTGTGTTCCTTCCCACTGTCTGTGTGTCCTTGTCTACTGTCTGTGTGTTCCTGCCTCCTGTCTGTGCCTTCATGCCTCCTATCTGTGTCCTGATGCCTCCTGCCTGTGTTCTTGCCTACTGTCTGTGTGTCTTTGCCTCCTGTCATATCCTGCCTCTACTGCCTGTGTGTCCTTGCCTCATGTCTGTGTGTTCCTGCCTACTGTCTGTGTGTTCCTGCCTACTGTCCGTGTGTCCTTGCCTCCTGTCTCTTTGTTCCTGCCCATTGTCTGTGTGTTCCTGCCTCCTGTCTGGGTGTTCCTGCCTCCTGACTGTGTGGTCTTGCCTCCTGTCTGTCTCCTCATGCTTCCTGTCTGTGTTCATGTTTCCTGTCTTTGCCCTCATGCCTCCTGTAGGAGGCTGGACTGGCTTGTAGTGAGTACCAAGGGGTACTTACACCTTGCACCAGGCCCAGGTATCCCTTATTAGTGTATAGGGTGTCTAGCAGCTTAGGCTGATAGATAATGGTAGCTTAGCAGAGCAGCTTAGGCTGAACTAGGAGACGAGTGAAGCTCCTACAGTACCACTAGTGCCATATGCACAATATCATAAGAAAACACAATACACAGATATACTAAAAATAAAGGTACTTTATTTTTATGACAATATGCCAAAAGTATCTCAGTGAGTACCCTCAGTATGTGGATAGCAAATATACACAAGATATATGTACACAATACCAAAAATATGCAGTATAGTATTAGAAAACAGTGCAATGTATAGTTACAATAGGATGCAATGGGGACACATAGGGATGGGGCAACACAAACCATATACTCCAAAAGTGGAATGCGAACCACGAATGGACCCCAAACCTAGGTGACCTTGTAGAAGGTCGCTGGGACTGTAAGAAAACAGTTAGGGTTAGAAAAATAGCCCACCCCAAGACCCTGAAAAGTGAGTGCAAAGTGCACTAAAGTTCCCCAAAGAGCACAGAAGTCGTGATAGGGGAATTCTGCAGGAAAGACACAAATCAGCAATGCAACAACGATGGATTTCCAAACGAGGGTACCTGTGGAACAAGGGGACCAAGTCCAAAAGTCACAAGCAAGTCGGAGATGGGCAGATGCCCAGGAAATGCCAGCTGTGGGTGCAAAGAAGCTGCTACTGGACTGTAGAAGCTGAAGATTCTGTGGGAACGACAAGGGCTAGAGACTTTCCCTTTGGAGGATGGATGCGCCACGCCGTGGAGAGTCATGCAGAAGTATTTTCCTGAAGAAAGACCGCAAACAAGCCTTGCTAGCTGCAAGTCGTGCAGTTAGGGTTTTTGGATGCTGCTGTGGCCCAGGAGGGACCAGGATGTCGCCAATTGCGTCTGGGGACAGAGGGGGCGTCGAGCAAGACAAGGAGCCCTCTCAGAAGCAGGCAGCACCCGCAGAAGTGCTGGAACAGGCACTACGAAGTGGAGTGAAAAGGTGCTCACCCGAAGTCGCACAAAGGAGTCCCACGTCGCCGGAGGACAACTTAGAAGGTCGTGCAATGCAGGTTAGAGTGCCGTGGACCCAGGCTTGGCTGTGCACAAAGGATTTCCGCCGGAAGTTCACAGAGGCTGGAGTAGCTGCAAAAGTCGTGGTTCCCAGCAATGCAGTCTGGCGTGGGGAGGCAAGGACTTACCTCCACCAAACTTGGACTGAAAAGTCACTGGACTGTGGGAGTCACTTGGACAGAGTTGCTGGATTCAAGGGACCTCGCTCGTCGTGCTGAGAGGAGACCCAGGGTACCGGTGATGCAGTTCTTTGGTGCCTGCGGTTGCAGGGGGACGATTCCGTCGACCCACGGGAGATTTCTTCGGAGCTTCTAGTGCAGAGAGGAGGCAGACTACCCCCACAGCATGCACCACTAGGAAAGCAGTCGAGAAGGCGGCAGGATCAGCGTTACAGAGTTGCAGTAGTCGTCTTCGCTACTTTGTTGCAGTTTTGCAGGCTTCCAGCGCGGTCAGCAGTCGATTCCTTGGCAGAAAGTGAAGAGAGAGATGCAGAGGAACTCGAATGAGCTCTTGCATTCGTTATCTAAGGAATCCCCAAAGACAGAGACCCTAAATAGCCAGAAAAGATGGTTTGGCTACTTAGGAGAGAGGATAGGCTAGCAACACCTGAAGGAGCCTATCAGAAGGAGTCTCTGGCGTCACCTGCTGGCACTGGCCACTCAGAGCAGTCCAGTGTGCCAGCAGCACCTCTGTTTCCAAGATGGCAGAGGTCTGGAGCACACTGGAGGAGCTCTGGGCACCTCCCAGGGGAGGTGCAGGTCAGGGGAGTGGTCACTCCCCTTTCCTTTGTCCAGTTTCACGCCAGAGCAGGGCTGAGGGGTCCCTGAACCGGTGTAGACTTGCTTATGCAGAAATGGGCACCATCTGTGCACATGAAAGCATTTCCAGAGGCTGGGGGAGGCTACTCCTCCCCAGCCCTAACACCATTTTCCAAAGGGAGAGGGTGTAACACCCTCTCTCTGAGGAAGTCCTTTGTTCTGCCTTCCTGGGCCAAGCCTGGCTGGACCCCAGGAGGGCAGAAACCTGTCTGAGGGGTTGGCAGCAGCAGCAGCTGCAGTGAAACCCCGGGAAAGGCAGTTTGGCAGTGCCACGGTCTGTGCTAGAGACCCGTGGGATCATGGGATTGTGCCAACTATGCCAAGATGGTATAGAGGGGGCAATTCCATGATCATAGACATGTTACATGGCCATATTCGGAGTTACCATTGTGAAGCTACATATAGGTAGTGACCTATATGTAGTGCACACGTGTAATGGTGTCCCCGCACTCACAAAGTCCGGGGAATTGGCCCTGAAGAATGTGGGGGCACCTTGGCTAGTGCCAGGGTGCCCACACACTAAGGGGGTCATTCTGACTTCGCCGCCCGCCAAAGTCCCGTCGTCAGAATACCGCTGCACGGTCAGAAGACCGCCGCAGTAATTCTGAGTTTCCCGCTGGGCTGGCGGGCGACCGCCAGAAGGCCGCCCGCCAGCCCAGCGGGAAACCCCCTTCCATGAGGATGCCGGCTCCGAATGGAGCCGGCGGAGTGGAAGGGGTGCGACGGGTGCAGTTGCACCCGTCGCGATTTTCAGTGTCTGCTTGGCAGACACTGAAAATCTTGGTGGGGCCCTGTTAGGGGGCCCCTGCAGTGCCCATGCCATTGGCATGGGCACTGCAGGGGCCCCCAGGGGCCCCACGACACCTGTTACCGCCAGCCAGGTTCTGGCGGTCAAAACCGCCAGAACCAGGCTGGCGGTAAGGGGGTCGGAATCCCCATGGCGGCGCTGCCTGAAGCGCCGCCATGGAGGATTCCCTAGGGCAGCGGGAAACCGGCGGGACACCGCAGGTTTCCCGTTTCTGACCGCGGCTGTACCGCCGCGGTCAGAATGCCCATGGATCCACCGCCAGCCTGTTGGCGGTGCATCCGCGGTCCCCGGCCCTGGCGGTAGTCAACCGCTAGGGTCGGAATGACCCCCTAAGTAAGTTAGCACCCAACCTTTACCAGGTAATGGTTAGACATATAGGTGACTTATAAGTTACTTAAGTGCAGTGTAAAATGGCTGTGAAATAACGTGGACGTTATTTCACTCAGGCTGCAGTGGCAGGCCTGTGTAAGAATTGTCAGAGCTACCTATGGGTGGCAAAAGAAATGCTGCAGCCCATACGGATCTCCTGGAACCCCAATACCCTGGGTACCTCAGTACCATATACTAGGGAATTATAAGGGTGTTCCAGTATGCCAATGTAAATTGGTAAAATTGGTCACTAGCCTGTTAGTGACAATTTGGAAAGAAATGAGAGAGCATAACCACTGAGGTTCTGATTAGCAGAGCCTCAGTGAGACAGTTAGTCATAACACAGGTAACACATACAGGGCACACTTATGAGTACTGGGGCCCTGGCTGGCAGGGTTCCAGTGACACATACAACTAAAACAACATACATACAGTGAAATATGGGGGTAACATGCCAGGCAAGATGGTACTTTCCTACACCTCCTGACTGTGCAATCTTGCCTCCTGTCTGTGTTCCATGCCCCCTGTGTCCTCATGCCCCCTGTCTGTGTCCTCAGGCCTCCTGTCGATGTCCTCAGGCCTCCTGTCGATGTCCTCAGGTCTCCTGTCTCTGCCCTCAGGTCTCCTGTCTTTGCCCTCAGGCTTCTGTCCCTGCCCTCTTGACTCATGTCTCTACCCTCATGACTCCTGTCGCAGTCGTCAAGCCTCGTGTGTGGACACTCACGCCTTATGTCACCTGCGGACACACCTTGTCTGTGCTATGAATCTCCTGTCTGCTCTCTTGCCCCTGGTCTTTGAGTCCTCGAGCTCCCTGACTGTTCCACACCAATGACTTTGACACCCCTGTGTCCTGTCTTTTTGGTGCTTGCGCCTCTCTCAGCTCGGATGATAATGGCATCCGTGTTGTGCCAGCCCCTCTATAGGGTCCCAGACGTGTCCCTTCCAGGTCCCACCACATACTCTGCCTTTAGCAATGTTTTTTCCAGTGACCTCAGTTTGGGCATATTTTTCCACATTTGTGTGCATTTGTTCTGACCTTTGGCCAATTGTTTTTACCTTAGGTTCTGAACTTATATTTCTAACCAATGCCATTTGCTTTTGGTCTTCTGTTTCTGATCTGCTGAATTGATTATGAATATTTTCATTTGTTTTTAGTGAAATAAGCATCAACATATTGACTTATTTCTTCTTTTGCAAACTGAATGAACTCAAACATTAACCTGCACCGAATACTGCAAATGTCTTGCCTCCCTTTATGAATTTTGAACACTTCAGGCAGCCTTTGTATGTTTTTAAAACGTAGCATGGAACTGGTAATTGTGAATTCATTAATTTTCTTTGGTGATAACTGGAGACAAGTGCACCCGAGCATCATAAATAACTTGGCTTTGACACTTTAACTGCACATTACTGACTGAAATGTTTTCTTTCATCTGCCTCAGCTGCTTAGCTTATTATTCCCTTGTCAGAGACTGGCCTGGCCAGAGAGAGCTGAGGGAGTTAAACTGCAGTTCTGGGCTTCGAAAAGATCTAATTTACAGGCAAATTCATGTCACACAGTGGTTCCCAAACTATGTGCTTGGTGCGAGGCGCCCCTGTCTAGTTTTGACGGTGCACTGGGGTGCCGTGACGCACAGTTTGGGGACCACTGGCTTAGGCTGATAATAATGTACTAAGACGGCAGGGAACGGTCTTGTTTTGAAGTGGCACCTTTGGATTGTGGCCAAGTCCCGACGTGTTCTTTTTAAAGCTGGCCTAAAGCAATCAGCATTTTTTGAATAAATAAACTTCTGCAGTTGGAGGGAGGTTCTAGAAATTTCCTCTCTTCTTTATTCAAAGTATAAGAGGCCGAGACCAGATGGACCGGGGACCGAGAGTCCTTCAGATTTCAGACATGCCCAGGACGATGTATCCTGTGAGGATAATTGATCTCTCTCTCTCCTCGATCGATTCTGAGATCTGGCGATCTGATGCTGAATAGGAGAGAGATGAAGCAGTTGAGCCCTTGCCTCATGGCGATGCATATTTTTTAATTCATTATTTGCTTTGCATTATAATAAAGATACATATATTTACTGTGTATATTGCAGTGGAGAATCATTTGTACATGTTTTCATTTCATTGCTGTGACCATTTTTAAACTTGTGCTTTCAGCATGCTAATCTCCTTTTACAAGCTTTGCGAGGTGAAATATTAAATGTCTTCTTTAGACTAAGAAGCGCATTTCAGAGATTTTTGTCAGTGCATGAGTGTTTCAGGTCATAAGTGAAGCAAAACAGGCACTGTTAGCCAGGATGTAATAAGGAAATGTACACCCATCTTGGGCCGAAAATATTCCACACTATACCTGGGTAGATAGCATTGTGTGTACTCAGACTGTCATGAAACTAGCTTCTGTCTCCTTATGTTTAAGGGGAAATGGGATTGTCAACGTAGGTCAGAATATTGGTTGCAAGGTCACAGTCTTCCACACCAACATGCAGGGGGGCATTATGGATTTCTTCTGGCAGTGTGGAGTACTACTGTATGCCCAGTTAACATAATTGGGGAGGAATTTGTTCCATGGTAACTTTGCATGCTCCAGTTTTAGTAATACCTGGAATAAACATATCGCTTTGCATAAGCACCCCCCCCCCCTGAGCCATCCAACAACCTTGCTGAATCACAGCTGAAGGAAGAGAACTGCAGAATACTGTGGCACAAGCACCTGGTATGAAATCCCTCAACAGTACTGCTTGGCCAAAGACACTCAACTTTTCTTTGGGAGCATCTTTCCATTCGTTCAAGCTACAGCAACAGCTTGTTGGTTCCAGATCACAAGGTGGGAACTCCTCAAGGTCATTAACACCATGAATGAGGGCTTCAGTGCCATAAAGGTAGAACTGCGTGCCCTAAGGATAATGGTGCTGCAACGCTGTTATGTACTGGACCTTATGACGGCCATACAAGGGGGTGTTTGTGAGAAGTTAGGTACTGCGTGCTACATGTTTATTCTAGCAAATGGTGCAGAGAATGGACCTTTGTCAAAAGCAATACAGACACTGCTTGATTTACAATGTAAAATGATGGAGGTGCTCTAAATAATTAGTTGAGTGGCTGGTTTTCATCTCTGCCATCCTGGATGTTGGGACTGTTGGGGGCTCTGTTACCAATGACTATGATCTTACTATTAATATAATGTGTAATGCAGGCAATAAAAGCATGTGCTAGGAGAATAGGCACTACGCCGGGAGAGATGTTTTCAATTAAGACTTTAACACAAGTAGTGGATTCCCAACACAACATGTATCACCTAATACCAAAGGCAGACCAGGATCTAGATAAGGTAATTGAAATACCAACTAGAGGGGGGAATGTTTTAGGAAATGTAAAAAATAAGCACACTACCGTAAATATGAAATGTGAAAACATCGCATAACATTAAGCACAAATTGAAAGTACACCACTGTTCACAATTGAAAACTAGTTTAGGCCTAACACCCACACTGACACAAGCAAGGTGAAAGGTTCATTCAAGGATGTAGCTGAATAAGGAACCTGAAAGGGTCATTTGTTAAAGGCCAACTCATGTCTAACCAACCTGCAAGTATTTACGACATCAGCACACGAGTCCCCCGCATACTCTCCGTGCCTACAAACAGATTGCAGACTGGTTAGACAATTGGAAAATAATTGAATTAGCAAAAAGCACACAGGTACACAACTTACAATGGGTCCAGGAAAGAATCCAAATCCTGAACACTCAGAAGTCCCAGACACACAATGCTGTCAGCACACATTTCAAATAAATTACATTTACAAAACAGTGTATATGCATTCATAGGTCAAAGAAAATGTTCAGTCATAAACCTTTGTAAAAAAAATAATAAAGAGCGAGTGATGACTTAGCCTAGGAATTCGGGGTTATGGGGTCAAATGTTTTCATGTGTTTTTCCATTATAATCTGTAGACTTGCAAGTTATCTATTATTTATAATATGTAATAAAGAATTGTACTGATGTGTTTAAAAAGGTGCAGTCTGCAGTGTTTTTCTGTCTGTCACAACAGTTAATAAATACTGTCTTTGGATTTCCAAGAAGAGTCTGTGTGGTCATTTTCAAGTCTTGAGAGCATTTTTGTTCACCCTGAAACACCCCTGAGTTCATATCTCTGCAGTGTTCAGCCCATAATATGCTCACAGCTTTCCCCATATCTTCTGATCTTTCCTAGGGCACCCTTGGGCTAGATAAATCGTTTCCTCCAGTGTTGCCAAGCAAGTCATGCCCAACCTCCATTCCCTCAGGGGTGGAGCATTTCTTGACTTCCAATATTTGGCCACATCCTTTTTAGGTAGTAATGTGCCTAGCTCTTCTGCTCTGTTAAAATTTGCAGTACCTATATTCCATTTATGTGACACCAGGTGAAATACTACAACTCGTAATGCGGGACCTACAGTATGTTACAGACGTTACAAGGTGGGGCAGCACTTCACAAGCTGCTGCCTTCGTGCATGTTGCTTTCACCATGGGCAATCCATGTATCAGGTTCAAGTTTGTTGTCTGCAAAGTGCTGTCATTTTGGCTATTTGATATATTATGAGAGGCATAGCTCATTACCTGCTGCTGTGCATGACGTTCATTGCAAACATCACAAAGGGATAGCCATCATCTGCTACTGTTTGCTTGAGGTCCTGACCTTTTAAATGTATGATCTTCCAGAATAGTAATGCAGTGTTCCTTTGGCAGAAACCCTCAAACTCCCCCAAAGAGTGGTCTTTTCATCATACACAATTCTATTCAATATTACTGACCTGAAATATTCTAGACTAAACCTTTATATTTCTCACAAATTCCTTGTGGAAGAAAACCAAGTACCCTTGAAAAATGGTGTTTAGACTCTATCACATTCTGACCAAAGCTGGCGACCCAATTTATTTCACAATGTACTATTTACCACAATGTTTCCAACAACTATTTGGTAAGACTACAGCATAATGTGGTCTGTAAATGTATCCATTTTACACTAACCTCACTGGTTAAAGCATTTCTCCATATATCATAATATTTTTTTCAGTGGATCTCTAAACCCCCTAAAAAATGTTCTGTAAATTATATACACCTATGTCCAATATCGCTGTCTTTTTTGTACTTTAAAATAAGTCAGTGATCCCAAATTATGACTTCAGGACTATATCATTTTGCTGCAAAGTAAATAGTGTAATGAGCTTGAGCTACCCAGTGTGGATGATCTTGGGGTAGTGACGTAGCACACACCTCTCAACTAGACACAGTTGAGAATAAATAAAGGGGACTGTGATCACGTGCTGCAAGCAACGTGTGGTGTGCATTCATTATTTAGCTCCTTTTGATAGCTGACACCCGTGGGCAAGGCAGTTTGCCCCCGGGCCGTAGATCGGCCACAACATGTGACAACAAGTTGGTAGACATCACCATCAGCAAGCCACCAGGAGAACACTAGGACAGGAGCTGCTCCCAGGACTAACTGCTTTGGGCTCCATAAACTTGGCAACAAAACAACAAGAGTGTGGAAGATGTGATGCTCTTGGTGTGACCTCTGCAGAGAAAAATACATTTAACATGTCAGAAGGTTGACATGACTAAAGGAAGACAAGCATGCCTCAAGGGGACAAGTGGCAGCACACCTATGTGAACAGAAGACCTGCTAGACCACAAGTATGTATATCTTAGTATATAAATAGTATTTTACAGTATGGACCTACCAAAAAAGACAGCGGAGAGTTGTACATGGTCAAAGCCAAGCGTAAAGTCAACTGGTAATAGGAGAGAAAGCTGGGCTGTGGAAGTTTAATGCATTGTGATGTAGTGTTCTTTAAAGAAATGTGTCTTCAACTCTTTCCTAAAGTGGAGCAGCATTGGGGCAGTTATGATTGATACAGAGATGTTGTTTCAGATCCTGGGTGCCTAGATGGAAAACCCCTGTTGTCTTGTTCTTTTTTTTTTACATAGTCTACAGTCTTCTGGTGTCCTTCCTGCAGGTCTGCTGAGAACCACCGAGAATCAGAGATGGTGAGCTAATATGCAAGATACGCGGGGTGCCAGTCAGGATGGCTTTGTAACTGATGCAGCTGTTTTTGAAGATGACACAGGTCAGCAAGAAGAGTCAATGGAGATTTATCAGGACGAAGGGTGATGCGATCATGTTTGTTAAGGTCCTGGATGAAACATGCTATAGTATGTAGGATTATACTATGTGGTGCCAATGTGGAGTCTGGGAGGCCATTCAGTAGAACACTACCATTATTCAGATGGGAGAGTATAAGTGATTGAACAGCCATTCTGAAGTCGCTTTCTCAAAGAAACTTGTTGACTTTCTTTAGGATAGGAATCCAGTACCAGGGTGTCTTTTGTTTGGCAATGTTTGTCTTGAGGGAGAGGTTGCTGTCCAGGGTAAATGCAAGTCACTTGGCATTTGGTGAGAGTTGGGGTTCGAAGAAGCCAAGGTTTATGTCGTTGAGACAGATCTGTACTGTTTCTTGTTTGATGGTCTTGCCAAATAAGGGGAGTTCTGTTTTGGCTGGGTTGAGCTTCAGGTAGCTGAACATCTAGGTCTGGATGATGTGCAAGCAGTGCATGAAGCGTTGGATGTCTGAAGCAGAGACTTCCCAGTAGAGCTATATATCATTGGCATACTGGTCAATCCTAATGCTGCTAATCTGTGAGTAAAACGCTAAAATACATCATGTAAAGGTTGAGGATGACAGGAGACAATAGGGTGCCCTAGGAGACTCTACATTTGATAGGGATCCTTTGTGACCTGGAGATACCCATTTGAGCCAACTGCAGTTGGTTGGAAAGGAAGGAGGAGAACCAGTGAAGGACATTGCTGTTGAATCTAATTTGCCACTCAAGGTTGTATATGAGGGTGGATTGGTCGACTGTGTTGAAGGCAGACTGGGAGGTCCAGGAATATCAGGAGGCAAGGGTCATCTTCATCCGTGAACAACAGGGCATTTTCTACCATATGTAAGGTTGCAGTCTCCATGCTGCAGGGTGTCCTGAAGCAAGACTGGTAGTCATGCAGGAGATTGTTAACATTGATGTGTTACTGGAGTTGAACATAGACTGTTTTTTCTTTTTCAATGAGCCTGCTCATAAATGGTAGGTGAGTAATGGGCTGGTAACTTGTGATTTCATCAGTGTCTAATGTAGGTTTCTTAAGAAGATGCCTTGAGTGAGATAGGTTTTGACAATGGTAAAAGGGAATAAGAAAGCATCCCAGAGAGAGCTTTGATGAAGGACGATGGTAAGACATCATATTCATATAAAGTGGCTTTGAGTAAGTTGAGTGTCAGCCAGATCTCGGAGAGACAAGTGATGACAGAGGACAGCAATGAGGAATGAGGTGAAGTCTTCAACATATCATACACCAATAAACTGGGGATGCCTTGATGACCACAGCCAAGGTGCCAAGTAAAAGTCCTACGGCAAACTGTAACAACCCTCATTGGCTGAGAGGCCACAATAAATGTGTTGGGCTTGAACCAATTCACGGTGTTCAGACCCACTCCTAAGCTGCTTGCGACTGAAATCTGCATCTTTAACGATAGGAGAGAAATACCAATTTCCATTGCGGGAGTATTTGAGACACTGATTGCACACTGTAGCCATAAGACCACGCCAAAAGTGTATGTAGCAAAAGAAAGTATGGGTCTTTAATCAGCTGCAACACAGATGAGGACCTTGGACTTATTGCATTTGCCAGACAGGTAGAAGATTGCTGATTGGAAGTCAGTTGAAAGGAATTCAAGCACCTATTTCAGGGGTTGAGGTGTTTAAAAGAAAAGATAATCATGTTACAGAGATAACTTGGTAAAACTAATGGCCCTGTGGCACTGCAGAATATCCTTCCACCTCAGAAAGTTAGTCATCAAAAAGTCTTGGGACCACTCTGTGGGTCTCAGGGGTGTTGGCAGCCAAACTTACAGAACCAGGGGCGGTGTGAATGTGTACAGATGTGAGAATTCCCAATCTATCCATCAGACGAGAGAGGCACATCATACTTACTCTTGATGATATTATCGTAGAACTCAACGGTGCCCAGTCGTTCACCAAGTTTGACTTAAACCCATAGTACCACCAGCTCCTCCTCAGCCCAGAAAGCTGTTAAATACCAACATTCTCAACACATGTAAGGCTGAGACGATATATGCAACTAAGTTTTGGAATCTCCCTGGCTGCTGAAGTTTTTTAAGACGTCATCAGAGATGTACTCTCTGGGCTCAAAGGAGTCATCAACATAAGTGATCACATTCTAATCTACTCAAGAACAAAAAACGAACACCACAAAATGATACAAGCTACTCTACAAAGATTATCTGAACAGGGTCTGACCCTGCAAAAAGAAAAAATTGACTTCTTCAGAAGAAGTCTACACTTCTTTGGATATGTCTTCTCAAAAGATGGCATAAGCATTAATCCCAAGAAGTAGAACAATACAATATTAAAAACTGCAAAGGCAAGTAACTCTACTGCGGGAGGTTCATCCTGCGTCTGGAAACTCTAACTCAACCAAGTAGGAAGCTTACAAAAACACATGCAACACAGGTTTGGACCCAGACACATGAACAGTTGTTCCAAAAGAGAAGAATGCATTTTTAACAGATGTAACAATACTGTATTTCAGCACTCAAAAACCCACGGAACTGCTTGTGGATGTGAGTTCAGTAGGGTTGGGTGTTGTGCTGGTGAGAAAGATAATTAAGAAATTAGGAATATATATGACATATTTTTGTAGATGCTAACAGAGGAGGCCTTAAATGTGCATAACAAATCAAAGTGCATGTGTTTATTTCTCTAGAACAACATTGTGAATTAGTAGAACCTGCCTGGCTTGCTGGTCTGTTGTATCTTTCCATGCATAGCCGATAAAACATTACAAGGATGAATACCATCGCGTGTTTTGGCAGAAGTGCAAATGTTCTCATATTGCTATGTTTTATACAGTATTTTTTCCAGCCTGAAGTATGAGCAAAAAGTGTTGTGCAAAGAAATGAATTAATGAAATATATTTCTAAGTTGTTATTCTTCCTCTGGTGGAAGGTTACACGAATGCAATAAATGCCCACACAGAAAATAGACAGAGACAAATGTCAAGATGGAAAGCAATGGACAAATGTATTTTTTTTTCATGTAACACTATTTATGTTGGTTCCTGTTGCAGTATCTTGTTTTAAGTGTGTCACATTGTTTTTGTTCTGTAACCATGAATCGTTCGTATTGTTCAAAACCCTTAAACAAAACTCAAATTTCTTGGCAAGTAGCTAATTTTTGCAAGCACATTTTAGAGCACATTTTTAGACAAGCACATTTAACGGGCACTTAGCACTCTTTACTCTCATCGTGCAGAGCACTATATTGCTCAGGATAATGATTTGGCTATTGATTATGGTCTATTGATTTGGCCCGTGTATTGTTTCTTTAGGCAGCTGTGAGCATACTATCTTACTGATGATTGGTACTATTTTTGCTAGTTACTTTACTAGTGCAATGTGATTTATTTTTACTCAATACTCTATATTTACTCAATAAATATAATAGCACTTTGAAAAGAACATGGGAGCGTCTTTGGTGGAATTCTTTGCAGCAGAGTTTCTGAATCTACTTTGCCTCCCACCGATCCTGCGTATAAACCCGACTTGGTAGAAAAGAAACGCTGACATTGGTGCAGGAAGCAACAACGGAGAGTTGTCCTGACACCGAAACCAAGTATTCAATAGATCAGATTAGAGGCACTGGCCATCAGGTAGGGATGTTTCTCTGGTACCTATGTGGTATAGAGCTTAAGGTTATAACTGACCACTAGCTACTCATCAAACTATTTATAGAAACTTCTCAACATACACCCAAGGAACTGCTGAACTACTACTTTCATGTGGTTAACCAACCAGAGGTTGAAAACCCAGCTGATTACCTCTCACATGATTCAAAAGGAGAGTAAAAACGACAAGAATGGAGAAAAAAACACTGAGGCCTACATTCAGAGCCTCATCGAGAATGCCTGTTCCAAAACATTCACCTTTGATGAGATACCCACAGCAACAGCAATTTGCATATGCTTACAAAAAACCTAATAAACAAGAATGACAGAAAGTAGAAGATGTTCCTCGCAAACACACAGGTGCTCGACAACAGATGAAAACACGATTTCACAGCTATGGCATGTAATGAATGAACTTAGTGTACAGTATACTTGTAAAGAAATGCCTTCCTTGGCATGGTTACCCCCTAACTTATTGACTTTTGTTGATGCCAGTTATGATTGAAAGTGTGCTGGGACCCTGCTAACCAGGCCCCAGCACCAGTGTTCTTTCCCTAAACTGTACCTTTGTTCCCACAATTGGCACAGCCCTGGCACACAGATAAGTCCCTTGTAAATGGTACCCTTCATACCAAGGGCCCTGTGGTCAGGGAAGGTCTCTAAGGTCTGCAGCATGTATTATGCCACCCTGGGGACCCCTGACTCAGCACATGCCCATTGCCTCACAGCTTGTGTATGCTGGTGGGGAGAAAAAGACTACGTCGACATAGCACTCCCCTCAGAGTGCCATGCCCCTAACCCACTGCCTGTGGCATAGGTGTAATGGGTTCTTTACCCCCAGGTGGGAGGGATATTGGAATGACTCAATAGGCACAGGTGGGAGTGGATAAGTGATTTATTTATAATTATTTAATTAGACTGTCTTCTTAGTTTTTATATTTCAGGTCGGTTTCTCTTTACATTCATTCAGGTCGTTTTCTCTCTGTCAAGGTTTGAGTCGAGAGTCCGGTGTAGCGAGTTCCGGAATTGAAGGAGGTCCGGTCTTTTCCCTCGTGGCAGCAGCCCAAGGTTCCCCAAAACAAAAGAAGAGCGGGAAAACAGGTAAGTGTAGAGGTAAGGCAGGGTCAAAGTAAGGGTTAATAGGGTGGTGGGAGGGGAGGTAAGTGTGGGGTTGTGGAGGGATACTTTTCTTATACAGTAGTGATTGTCACCTTCCCGTGAAACTCCTAGTTTCTTTTCCTCTCTCTTGTTTTAGTTATCTCTTTCCTTAGGACGGACTGCCCTCACAGTGAGGTTAAGGGGGAGGAAAAAGGTCAGTAGGGTTCCCCTTCTTTACATGATCTCTCCTCCTTACTCCCCGTCTTCCCCTCCCTTGATTTCTTTCCCCGTACCCAAGCCGGCCAGAAGCCCCAGCTTAGGTATGAACGTACCTCTGGCAGCCACACCCCTCCTGGGATGTGGCGGGCACCTTCGCGATCTCCCGACTTCTCTCCTGAAGGGACGGGAGGCGCCCCGTGGTCTCCGCTCGTCTCTGGCGTTTCTCTTGTCGTCTCGTGCTCTGCTCCGACGCTCGCTGACTCCGGCGTTTCTTTCCCCGCGGTCCGCGTCTCTCGGAACTCTTCCTGTTCCTCCCGACGCGATTCCACTGGTCCGTCATTCCTTTCACTGCTCCCTGGGACGCCTTCTGTGGCTGACGTCACCTCTCCAGGACTCTCTCTGGTGCCCCGGGGGTATGTTGACATGGCCTCCGTCGGCGTGCGTATACCGGCGTCTACGAATGCCCGGTTACACATCCCCTCCCTTGAATGGGGCTGGTCGAGACCCAGAGGGCCCGGGAACCGGGACAAATAATCAGCCTGACCCATAAGATCACCAGGGAGGTGGCAAACCTGGAAGGAGAAAGGTTGAAGCTCCATGAACCACCTCAGAATACGGACATTGGTATTTTTATATCTTGAGAGCCATGTAAGAGGGGCATGGTCCGTGTACAGCAGGAAAGACCTTCCTAGGAGGTAATACTGTAGGCTCTCAATCGCCCATTTGATGGCCAGACACTCCCGTTCAATTATTGGATATTTCTGTTCCCTTGGAAACAGTTTGCGACTAATAAAGACAACAGGGTGGCTCACGTTTTCCTTATCTTTCTGAAAAAGAACGGCCCCCAACCCCACGTCGGAGGCATCCGTTTGCAGGTGAAACGGAAGATCAAAATCAGGGCATTTTAACACCGGACGGGTAGTAAGACACCTTTGTAAGGCATGATAACTATGGGACTGGATCGGGTTGAGAGTCGTGATATTCTGGGGCTGCCCTTTCTTCAGTAGATCCGTCAGGGGAGCGGCCAAGGTGGAATAGTGCGGTATAAATCTCCGATAGTACCCCACTAGTCCTAGAAATGAACGTATCTCTTTTTTCGTGGTAGGCGTTTTTATGCATAGAATGGCCTCTACTTTATTCATTTGTGGTTTAATGATGCCTCTCCCTATGTGATACCCCAGGTATGAAATCTAATTAAACGCGAGTCGGCTTTTGGAGGGATTGGCTGTGAGGCCTGCTCGTTGTAGGGCTGTAAGTATCTTGTTTAAATGTGATAAATGGTCTGCCCAGGTTTCGCTATAAATAACTATATCATCCAGATAGGCAGGTGCGTATCTGGTATGAGGTCGTAATATGGTATCTATGAGAAGTTGGAAGGTGGCTGGAGCCCCGTGTAACCCAAAAGGTAGAACATTAAAGTGATACAGGCCCGAGGAGGTAGAGAATGCTGTTTTTTCTTTATCCTCTGGTGCTAAAGGAATCTGCCAGTACCCTTTGGTCAAGTCTAGGGTAGACATATATTTGGCTTTTCCTAATCTTTCTATGAGTCTACCCTTGGAAGGGGGTACGTATCGAATTGGGATACGGTATTGACCTGTCTGAAGTCAATACAAAAGCGTATAGACCCGTCCGGCTTTGGTACTAACACCACCGGAGAACACCAGGGGCTTTGTGAAGGCTCTATAATACCCAGATCTAACATTTTCTTTATTTCATTTTCCACTTGGACTTTCCTAGCTTCGGGGATACGATATGGTCGCAACCTGACTATTTTACCAGGTTGTGTTATGATTTGGTGTTGTACTAACCTGGTTTTACCCGGTATCGGGGAAAACACTTGATTATGTTCGTCAAGTAGTTGGGTTAACTGGCTATTCTGTTGGAACGTGATTTCTGTATTTCTTTGGGGTACCTCGTTTTCAGAAGGGCGGTCTGTGGGACACCATCCTATTTCCAATTCCTTAACTGTATTAACTAAATATCCAGCTGTCTGGCCTACCGTAGGTTCTTCCCATTTTTTTAGCAGATTGATGTGAAAGATCTGAGATCTCTTGGGATTAGCTGTTAGTTGGACGTTATAGGTAACAGGGGTCACTACTCCTATCACCTTATGTGGCCCCTGCCATTTTGCCAACAGTTTGTTGTCGGAACTGGGTAGGAGCACTAACACCCTGTCCCCTTCTGTTAAGGTTCGCATTTGCGTGTTCCTATCGTAATATTGTTTTTGCCTACCCTGAGCCCTTTCCATATGTTCCCTTACATCTTCCCATACAGTTTGTAAACGGGCTTTTAAGTCACTGGTATATTCCAAAAGGGATTTTTCCCCATCCTCTTCCTCCTCCCATAACTCTGCTGCCATGTCTAATAATGTTCTAGGCTGTCGTCCGAACACCAATTCAAAAGGACTATGGGGGTCATTCCTACTTTGGCGGGCGTCGGTCGCCGCCCGCCAAGCGGGAACCGCCACTTGGCCGCTCCCCGCGGAGGCCAATCTGACTTTCCAGCTGGTCCGGCGGGCGCCCGCCAAAGGAGCGCCCGCCGGCCCAGCGGGAAAGGCCCTGCAACAATGAAGCCGGCTCCGAATGGAGCCGGCGTAGTTGCAGGGGTGCGACAGGTGCAGTTGCACCCGTCGCGATTATCACTGTCTGCAAAGCAGACAGTGAAAATCCTGCTGGGGCCCTGTTAGGGGGCCCCTGCACTGCCCATGCCAGTGGCATGGGCAGTGCAGGGGCCCCCAGGGGCCCCACGACACCCGTTCCCGCCAGCCTCTTCCTGGCGGTGAAAACCGCCAGAAACAGGCTGGCGGGAAGGGGGTCGGAATCCCCATGGCGCCGCCATGGAGGATTCTCCCAGCCGGGGGAAATCCGGCGGGAAACCGCCGGACCCGGCTGGGCGACCGCGGCTTTACAGCCGCGGTCGAAATAGCTAAGGAAGCACCGCCAGCCTGTTGGCAGTGCTTCCGTGGTCGTCGACAGGGTCAGAATGACCCCCTATGTCCCGTAGAGGATTGCTCATGGGACCTGATGGCATATAATACTAACGGTAGTTTCCTATCCCAGTCCCTACCTGACTCTGAAACCGATTTCTTTAAGAGAGATTTCAGGGTGCGGTTGTATCTCTCCACCAACCCATCCGTTTGTGGATGATAATCCGCAGTCCTTATTTGTTTAATCCCCAGTAGTTGACAAATCTGAACCATTAAGTTGGACATGAACTGAGTACCCTGGTCCGTTAAAATCTCTCTGGGAAAACCCACTCGGGGAAAGAACCCTATCATTGCATTGGCAAAGCTCTTGGTGTTAATACTGGCGAGGGGGATGGCCTCGGGGTATCTGGTGGCGTAATCTACCAATACTAATATATATCGGTAACCTTTGGAGGAAGGTAGAAGAGGACCTACGATGTCCATTCCTATCCTTGAAAAAGGTATTTCAATAATGGGAAGAGGCTGTAATGGAGCTCTTTTCTTTGGCCCAGGATCGATCAATTGGCATTTAGGACATTGCTGACAGAATTTTCTGATCTGAGAAAAGACCCCAGGCCAATAGAACCTCCGTAACAGGTACTCTTCCGTCTTCTCTCTCCCATAGTGACCACCCCCCGGCTGACTATGGGCCAGGTGTAACACCTGCTGTCTATAAGGTTCGGGAACTAGTAGCTGTCTTTTTTCTTGCCTTTTACTGCCAGTGATTCGATATAACAAATTCTTATCTATAGTAAAAGAAGGGCCTTTATCGTCAGGGGTTCGAGGCCGGGCAGTCTTCCAGGCATTAATCAGACTAGGATCTTCCCTCTGACAACTACGGAAGGGGGGAAGACCAGGGAGGGTGTGGGCCCTTGTAATTACCCTATTGTAGCTCGAATCCCCTTTTCCGTAGAGTTTCCTTGTTTCTCGTTTTTCGTTCCTAGTGGGTTTGTACCGACTAGCTTGGGGTTGGATACGTATGTTAGAAAAGGGGGCGCTCTTCCACCAGGAACCCATATCTTCTTTATTCCTTGTACTATCCAGAAGTATCGAAAAGTCTTTGAAGTCTGTTCCTATGATGGCTTCTTCAACCAGTCGTTCAACCACCCCCATCCTTATGGGGGTTTCTTTTCCTTTCCATGAAAGGGTGGCCCAAGTCATTGGATACTCTCTCGTTTCCCCATGTATACAACAAATGGAGACAGTAAGTCCCGGCGTGAGGGTATGGCTGTCTATTAAATCCGCCCTGATTATGGACTGACTACATCCGGAATCGATAAGTGCCACCGTTAGTCTCTCATTGATGAAAAGCTCTTTTTAATGTCTTGATAGGGTGTGGTGCCTCCAGGGTTTACCGCTTGATAAGCTGCTTGGAGGGTTGCGGTTAACAAAGGGGCGATATACTGGCCCCACCTATCCTGAGGCCAGGTGGCGGAGGTGGCAACTCGCTCAAAGTTGGTAAAAAAAGCGTCCAGATCTTCGCCTTCCTGATACCTTTGTAAGACTGAGCTGGGTACATTCGGATGTACTCTGGTGGCCGCAATGGTATCTGTTAAGGTTTTTATGGCATTCTCATGTACCAACTGGTTGTTGGCCATGATAGTGGCCTGACTTTTTAGAGCGCTTTGTAGTGCCTCTCTTTCCACTTTCGCTTCTTTCTGTTGTTCCTCCCACACGATCTGCAGATGTCGCTGTCCCTCAGCTAATTGCTGCATCATGTCCGCTATGGTGGGAGTACCCTCCATGGCCTCAATCTGTCCTGTCGCCTATTCCAATATCCCACTTCTGACACCACTGTAATGGGTTCTTTACCCCCAGGTGGGAGGGATATTGGAATGACTCAATAGGCACAGGTGGGAGTGGATAAGTGATTTATTTATAATTATTTAATTAGACTGTCTTCTTAGTTTTTATATTTCAGGTCGGTTTCTCTTTACATTCATTCAGGTCGTTTTCTCTCTGTCAAGGTTTGAGTCGAGAGTCCGGTGTAGCGAGATCCGGAATTGAAGGAGGTCCGGTCTTTTCCCTTGTGGCAGAAGCCCAGGGTTCCCCAAAACAAAAGAAGAGCGGGAAAACAGGTAAGTGTAGAGGTAAGGCAGGGTCAAAGTAGGGTTAATAGGGTGTTGGGAGGGGAGGTAAGTGTGGGGTTGTGGAGGGATACTTTTCTTATACAGTAGTGATTGTCACCTTCCCGTGAAACTCCTAGTTTCTTTTCCTCTCTCTTGTTTTAGTTATCTCTTTCCTTAGGACAGACTGCCCTCACAGTGAGGTTAAGGGTGGAGGAAAAAGGTCAGTAGGGTTCCCCTTCTTTACATGATCTCTCCTCCTTACTCCCCGTCTTCCCCTCCCTTGATTTCTTTCCCCGTACCCAAGCCGGCCAGAAGCCCCAGCTTAGGTATGAACGTACCTCTGGCAGCCACACCCCTCCTGGGATGTGGCGGGCACCTTCGCGATCTCCCGACTTCTCTCCTGAAGGGACGGGAGGCGCCCCGTGGCCTCCGCTCGTCTCTGGCGTTTCTCTTGTCGTCTCGTGCTCTGCTCCGACGCTCGCTGACTCCGGCGTTTCTTTCCCCGCGGTCCGCGTCTCTCGGAACTCTTCCTGTTCCTCCCGACGCGATTCCACTGGTCCGTCATTCCTTTCACTGCTCCCTGGGATGCCTTCTGTGGCTGAAGTCACCGCTCCAGGACTCTCTCGGGTGCCCCGGGGGTATGTTGACACGGCCTCCGTCGGCGTGCGTATACCGGCGTCTACGAATGCCCGGTTACAATAGGTAAGTCACCCCTTTAGCAGGCCTTACAGCCCTAAGGCAGGGTACACTATACCACAGGTGAGGGCATAGTTGCTTGAGCACTATGCCCCTACAGTGTCTAAGCAAAACCTTAGACATTGTAAGTGCAGGGTAGCCATAAAGAGTATATGATCTGGGAGTCTGTCAATTACGAACTCCACAGTACCATAATGGCTACACTGAAATCTGGGAAGTTTGATATCAAACTTCTCAGCACAATAAATGCACACTGATGCCAGTTTGGAATTTATTGTAAAATACACTCAGAGGACATCTTAGAGATGCCCCCTGAATACCAGTCCAACTCCTAGTGCTAGGCTGACCAGTTTCTGCCAGCCTGCCACAACCAGATGAGTTTCAGGCCACATGGGGTGAGTGCCTTTGGCACTCTGTGGCCAGGAACAAAGCCTGTACTGGGTGGAGGTGCTTCTCACTTCCCCCTGCAGGCACTGTAATACCTGGCGGTGAGCCTCAAAGGCTCCTGCCTGTTGTTACAGCACCCCAGGACATCCCAGCTAGTGGAGATGCCCGCCCCTCCGGACACAGCCCCCACTTTTGGCGGCAAGTCCGGACGAGATAATGAGAAAAACAAGGAGGAGTCACCTACCAGTCAGCACAGCCCCTAAGGTGCCATGAGCTGAGGTGACTCCTGCCTTTAGAAATCCTCCATCTTAAGTTTGGAGGATTCCCCCAATAGTAATAGGGATGTGCCCCCCTCCCCTCAGGGAGGAGGGACAAAGAGGGTGTAGCCACCCTCAAGGACAGTAGCCACTGGCTACTGCCCCACAGACCTAAACACACCCCTAAATTTAGTATTTAGGGGTGACCCTGAACCTAGGAAACCAGATTCCTGCAACCTGAAGAAAGGACTGCTGACCTGAAAGCCCACCAGAGACGACAGAGACACCAACTGACTTGGCCCCAACCCTGCCAGCCTGTCTCCAGACTCAAAGAACCTGCACAGTGACGCATCCGACAGGACAAGGGACCTCTGAGGACTCAGAGGACTCTCCTGCACCTAAAGGACCAAGAACCTCCCGAGAACAGCAGCACTGTTCGGAAACTGCAACAACTTTGCAACTTTAAAGCAACTTTTAAAGAGACTCCACTTCCCACCAGAAGCGTGAGTTTATACACTCTGTACCCAACATCCCTGGCTCGAGTTTGGAGAAACCAACACTGCAGAGAGGACTCCCAGGCGACTCCAATGATGTGGACACCCTGAGTTGACTTCCCTGCACCCCCACAGCGATGCCTGCATTGAGGATCCAGAGGCTCCACCTGACTGCAACAGCCTTGTAACAAAGGAACCTGATGCCTGGACCAAGCACTGCACCCGCAGCCCCCAGGACCGAGAGGAACCACCAACCAGTGCAGGAGTGACCAGCAGGCGGCCCTCATCCTAGCCCAGTTGGTGGCTGGCCCGAGAAGCCCCCCTGTACCCTGTCTGCATCGCCTAAGTGACCCTCAGGTCCCTCCATTGCTTTCTATAGCAAACCCAACGCCTACTTTGCATACTGCACCCAGCCATCCCTGTGCCGCTGAGGGTGTGTTTTGTGGGCTTGTGTGTGTCCCCCCAAAGTGCTCTACAAGGCCCTCCCGGGCTGCTCCCCGAGGGCGCAGGTACTTACCTGTAAGCAGACTAGGACCGGAGCATCCCTGTTCTTCATAGGCACCTATGTGTCTTAGGCCCTCCTTTGACCTCTGCACCTGACTGGCCCTGTGTTGCTGGTGCTGTGGCTTTGGGGTTGCCTTGAACCCCCTATGGTGGGCTGCCTGTGCCCAGAAGACTGACTGTGTAAGTGCTTTACTTATTTGAGAAACCTAACCAAACTTACCTCCCCCAGGAAGTTGATTTTTGCAGTGTCCACTTTTAAAATAGCTTATTGCCATTTTAACCAAAACTGTGTGTACTACTGTTTTAAATCAAAGTTCTATACTTACCTGTGTGACGTACCTTGCATTTTATGTACCTACCTCAAATCTTGAATCTTGTGGTTCTAAAATAAATTAAGAAAATATATTTTACTATATAACACCTATTGGCCTGGAGTTAAGTCTTTAAGTGTGTTCTCCTCATTTATTGCCTGTGTGTGTACAACAAATGCTTAACACTACCCTCTGATAAGCCTACTGCTCGACCACAGTACCACAAAATAGAGCATTAGTATTATCTAATTTTGCCACTATCAACCTCTAAGGGGAACCCTTGGACTCTGTGCACACTATCTCTCACTTTGAGATAGTATATCCAGGGCCAACTTCCTACAATACTCTTAAGGACTCTCTCTGAGAGAAAGCCATTTTATCTCCCAGAGGGCAATGGAGAAGAAGACGGTAGCCTTGTCACACTGAGAACTAGAGAAAGCCAAGAGTTGGTTATGTGAAAAGATATGGTTTTCTGGAATGGACAAGGTCCTGGGGAAATGAGTTAGGGAATGCTGAGTATGCTAGTTGACCAGTGAGTTAGAGAGACTGGCTCCAGTGATGATGGAGGATTGGGACGAGGAGCCCTGGACTGAATTGTCAGCAGATTTCTGCATGTTTCCAGACAGGAGCCATGTAATGGTCATCATGAATGCACACTCAAAATGCTTGGCTGGTGAGATCATGCAGTCTACGTCATTTGAACATGTTAAACCCAAACCAAAGAAAATCCTTGCCAACTTCACAATCTCCAAAATAATCAAAATGTACAACGGTCCTCCATTTCAAGGCGCAGAATTCTGAAACTTCCTGGACCATCTTGGCATTCATCATTGCAGGATCACTCCTTGATGGCCACAGGCTAACAGGGAGGTGGAGATTTTCATATGTACCCTCAGCAACGGACTACCCATTGGAATGGATAATATAGAGGACATTGAGAGGGCAATGTATCATCTCTTGAGGATCTGTTGGAGCACACCCCAATACACTACGGACTGTGCCCCTTCCATAATACAATTTGGATGACTAATTGGGGATGTCATCCCCCTGCCCCAGTGAAGGCTAAAAATAATTGCACCAGAAGAAATTCAGAGGAAGAGACATCCTGGGTGGAAGTTCAGGGCACCATTTGAGCAAGACCCAGGGAAAATAATAAGAGTGAAAGGAGCAATAATCACTGCTCACAGGGAATCGGAGAAAATTATCCCTGTTCAAGAATGTGCCCAAGAAATTAGTAGAGGTTCACAAGATGGTGTGGAACTAAATGACAGTAACCAGTTGACCATGGACTGGAGATGGATGGAAGGTTCATATTTATTACTATTAGCAGAGGTCTCTTCAGGGACTGTGGTGATCAGATCTGGAGAACAAACTCAAGAGGTGGTCTTGCGAATTCTGAGAGAGACCATTCACCTAAGCGCCACAGATGTTATGATTTAAAGCAATTCCCAACACCTGGCTGGAAAATCATATACTATCGGCCTAATTTAGAACTCAGTGGATGGGTTACTCCGTCACAATGTGACAGATATCCCGTCCACCGAAATCCAAATCCCATAGAATAGAATGGGAATTAGATTTCGGTGGATGGCATATCCGTCATTGTTTTGACAGACTAACCCACCGGCTGAGTTCTAAATCAGGCCCTGTGTTCAGTGAACATCCATGTTACTGCAGTTAATGAATCTAACACAGTGGTCTTCGCCGTGTTAGTGTAGTTTATGCTTCTAGTGTAATGGTATTCAAATGTTTTAATGCTGCGCCCCACCCCCCAGTGCAAAACATATTATCAAGGCCCCCCTATGAATTTTTCACAGTTCTTCTACTAAATTGGCAATGTTTAAATATGTGTAGACTTATTTGAACATTTCTGTTAAAAGTTGTTACTGTTAATAAAATGCAAATACATAATGCCAAACGTACTAGTCTGGATAGGCAGGCCTTAATAACAAGTCAAAGTATTCACAGTGTGATTATTAGAAGTGAAGGTTGAAGAGTATTTGGAGACCCTTCCCTTTTGACACATACTCCCAGCTTGGATATGACAAAACATGTTAGTGATGGCCCATTACAGAGCGGTTTACTGCTGCTCATTTTGGCAGCTTAAAAGAAAGCCCTGTTATCAGCATAGTGCTTCTTTTGGCCAGAGCCTGGCGCCCCCATCCCCCCTATGGTCACTCGATCCCCCCCCAACTTGGGGGAGGGGAGGGAGGCAGGTGATTGCCAGTTTGAAGATCCCTGATCTAGTATAAGTAATAATTTTGTTTGTTCATTCTGAAGTAGGACAAAATATAATGAGCCACTCCCATGAACGATCCAGGTGTAGTGACAAAGCATGCCCTCGAGAAGATAAATAAAAGGGAGTGGATTTGCTTGTGGTCCCAATCTGGATATACACATCATGCAACATGTGTTGTGAATTCATTAATTAGCTCCTTGTGGTAGCTGATTCCTGCTAAAAAGGTAATATACCCTTGGGCCTTAGAGAGGCCACAACAAATAACATGCAAATTTCACCCTCATTTCGTGTTAGAAAAGTTGACGTGTATGTCCTAATATGACTATTTCATATGGCAAAGAAAGTGAGTAGAGTCACAAGGTACGTAACTTGAAAATAGAGTCTGACATTCAACTTATACAGTTAGTTTTAAAAAATCTGCTGCAAAGACATTAGCAGCAAGGATGTGTCTGACAGTAAGGGGGTTATTACAACATTGGTGGTAAAAGCCGCTTACCGCTGTGCAGAAGACCGCCAACACACCGCCGCAGCAGCGGAATTCCGCCACGGTCATTATGACCCACAGCTCGGAATCCGTCAAAATTGAGACACCCACACAAGTCCGCCACACCAAAGATCAGTAATAAACTGGCGAAAACAAAACCTCCACCGTCACACCAACAGAAATACGCCCACACTATCACGGCCCACGAATCCACGCGGCGGTTTTTTAACCGCGGTATTTCATTGGCGGTATACAACGCCGTGCTCAAAATACACACACTCTTACAAAACACTACCACATTGGAGAATTAAAAATACACACACCTGATACACATACACACACCACTCCCACACACCCAATACAATATAAAACACACACCCACAAACCCCTACGACCACAATTGCGACAGAAGGCCAGAGAGAGAGAAACTACAATCTACAACCAAGTATCCACAGGCACACAATACCATCACCCACATAACATCCACACACCTCAGACAACACACCACTAAATATCACCCCACATATCACAACATACACCACCCCACACATCACCCACACCACCCCATGGCATGGCAAAGACACCCCAGGTTCTCTGAGGAGGAGCTCAGGGTCATGGTGGAGGAAATCATCCGGGTAGAGCCACAGCTATTCGGCTCACAGGTGCAGCACACCTCCATAGCTAGGAAGATGGAGCTATGGCAAAGAATAGTGGACAGGGTCAACGCAGTGGGACAGCACCCAAGAAATAGGGATGACATCAGGAAGAGGCGGAACGACATACGGGGGAGGGTGCGTTCTGTGGTCTCAAGACACCACCTTGTGGTTCAGAGGACTGGCGGCAGACCCCCACCTCCTCCCCCACAACTAACAACATGGAAGGAGCAAGTCTTGGCTATTCTGCATCCTGAGGGCCTTGAAGGAGTAGCTGGAGGAATGGACTCTGGTAAGTCAAACTTTAACTACTATATCCCCCACCCTACCTGCATGCCATCAGATACCCCCACCCTCGCCCTCACACCCATCACCCCCACTCCTCACAAATGTCCCAATATCACAAACCACACATCCCAACACCAAGCCCTGCATGCAACAACAAAGCATGGACACCCATCACCAATGCATGGCCACTGCACATACCCATACACCCCCCTAAACCATCATCACACAAGGTCCCACACAGGAATGCAAGCACTGGGGTACACGGTCACCCACCCATTATTGCACACCATGGTACACCCAGATGCAATAATCATGCTTTTACACCCCTGCAGGACCCCTACCCAACGTCACCGCACAGGAGGATCCACACATGTCCACACCACCAACAGAAGAGGCCCACAGTGATGACAGCAGCTCTGTCCAACTGGATCTAGACGACCAGCCCGGCCCATCTGGGACCTCGGACAGTCGGTTCCCCTCACACTGGCACAGGCCACTACAGAGCTTGCCCCCTCTGGAAACACCAGCACAGCACCCCCCCAGCGGGCCCATACCTCTGTTCCCAGGACACGTCAAGCAGCAGTGTGTCCACCACTACAGGGAACCCAGGCTAACCCACCACCCCAACAACAACAGGGACCTGGGGGCAGTGGCATTGGGCACACCGTTCAGGGGACAGAGGCCCAGGGAAACAGGGGAACTGGGAGGGCTGCTGTGCGACAGGGGGAGGACAGGCCCAGGGAACCCACTCTCCACGAGGCCCTCTCCAACATTATGGGAGCCTACCATCATTCCCAGGAGACAATGGCAACGGTACTGGCCAAGTTTCAGGAGACCCAGTGGCTGCAGGAGGAACAGTATTTGGGCTTCAGTGAGGAACTCAGATCCATCAATTCCACCCTGGGCACCATCGTAGGGGTGCTGAAGGAAATCCTCAACACCAGGAGGTACACTGTGGCAAAACAAGGGGCCCCTGACACTAGCCTGGACGATAAACTGCCCACCACCTCCGCCGGCGCTAGTGGACAGGAGGCACCGCCACAGGACCACCACACCAGCACCCCACCCCCTGCAGAGGGAGAACCACGCCACAAACGGTCCCTGTGATCCAGGACAAAGACAGAGAATGATGCCAAGATCCCCACCAAGAAATGAGACCGCCCTGAATGTCATCCTTTTGTCCCACCTTGTCACCCTGTCCATCCTCAAACTGTCCCAGCTCCACTTCCTATGCCCCTTTGGACAATGCACCTGTGAGACTAATAGCTTGGACTCTGCCATGGACATTCCTCCACCATCACCCCTCACCATTTTACAACCCTGTAGCGATATTGACAGTAAGTAATCACGCGGGAATCGGTCGTCGGGTATATAAGTGGTATTTATTTGATATATATTGGACTTTATGTTCTTGTGGTTATTGTTTTCTCCTCTTTGTTTCTTCGGGATTTGGTTTGGTGCTGTTATACAGGGTCTTGCTTCTCACTCTTCTCCTGGTTTCCCTTCGTCTCATTGGTTTCTCGGGAAGCGCATGCGAAGAGAAACAGAGAGATAACGGTAAGTGATTTCTAATTTACTCGTTTTGTATCTTCCCCTTTTCTATCTCCTCCTGACTTTCCTTCTTCTGCTTCTTTCTTTTCTTTCCTGGTGTCTTTTCCTTTCCTTTCCTATGTTTCTTGGACTGCAGTGTTTTCCTCTTTACTTCCCCTTTCTGTCAATGATTCTGCTTCAGTCTTTCCTGTCTTACCTTCCTCTGATCCCTTTTCTACTTCTCTGATCTGTCTCCGAAGGGAGGGCTTTCCCCTGTATTTCTATCGTGACCTTGTCACTTCTCTTCTTCAACAATAGATTCTCTCTTATGATGCCTGGTTCTTCCTTTTGTATAATTTAAGTGCTCTTTTCCGTGTGCGGTGCCTTGGTGCTATTATAAACAATTTAGCACTCTTTCTTACACCACCCCACCTTTCCCAGTGTAGTTATCGTGTCCCCCGTCAATCCTTCTTCCCCCTCCCGTCCTCCCGACCCTCAGGGCAGTTTCCCCACACACCTGGAACAGCCACGCTTCTCCAGAAGCGTGGCGGGATCCAGCGCTCCGTCTTCCCGGGGTACCGTGGTGCTGGGGCCTCTGTCTGGCACTGTGCTGATCACTTCCCGTCGATCGGGAAGGAACCGCTCTCTGGTCCTCAAAACCCGCTCGTCTCACTGTGTCTTCTTGTCCTCCGTTCTTTCGCCGTCTTCTCCTCCACTCGCGCTGTCTTCCTCTTCACTCGCGCCATCTTCCTCACCCTCTACTGTTCCTGACGCCGATCCTTTTGACCTCCTGTCTTCCCGCGTCGGTGTCGAAGCCTGCCATTCATTGGTAGGGATGCCGGGATGTTCCGGAGCAGCCCCGGTCAGCGTCAGCACAAGATCGGCTCATGTGCGGGCGGGATACAGCCAGCCCGTCACAAACACTCCCCCTAGAGAGCGGCTGTTCGAGACGCTCGGTCGCCGAAAATCTGGACAGGAAATCAGCGTTCGTCATTTGGTTACCCGGGAAGTGTCAGATCTGAAAGGAGAAAGGCTGTAAGGAAAGGAACCACCGCAGAATACGGGAATTGGTGTCCTTTTTATGAGCGAGCCAGGTGAGAGGAGCATGATCGGTAACCAGAGTAAACGATCGGCCGGAGAGATAGTATCTGAGTGATTCTATGGCCCATTTTATTGCCAAGCATTCTTTTTCAATTGTGGGATAATGTTTTTCCCTCGGTAGGAGTTTTCTGCTGATATATAGGATGGGATGCTGTGTCCCATCGCCTTGTGTCTGGGAAAGTACCGCCCCAAGACCCACATCGGAGGCATCAGTTTGTAAAATGAAGTGCTTCTGAAAGTCCGGGCAACATAACACCGGACCCGAGGTTAGTGTGGCTTTTAGTCGGTCAAAGCTTTGTTGTTCTGACTCAGTGGGAAGGGAAAGATTATTGGGACACAACTTCTGTAACAGATTAGTAAGAGGTTCTGCTACTGTGGAAAATTGTGGAATGAAACGTCTGTAATAGCCTACCAATCCTAGGAAGGCTCTAATGTCCTTTTTCTTCCTTGGAAAAGGTATGTTCATGATGGCCTCTATTTTCTCTACTTGTGGTCTGACCTGGCCTTCCCCCACGACATAGCCTAAATATTTGATACTGGTTTGCCCCAATCGACATTTCTCCGGATTCGCTGTTAACTGAGCTGTTCTCAATGCCCGTAAAACGTTGTCTAAATGTGTCATATGGTCTCCCCATGTCTTACTGTATATGACAATATCATCAAGATATGCCGCTGCATATTGACGATAAGGTCCTAGGATTCTGTCCATGAGTCTCTGGAATGTGGCTGGTGCCCCGTGAAGTCCAAAGGGAAGGACCATGAACTGGTAAAGACCGGAAGGGGTGGCAAAGGTTGTTTTTTCTTTGTCTTCAGCTCTCATGGGTATTTGCCAATACCCTTTTGTTAGGTCAAGGGTGGAGAGGTACCTGGCTTGGCCTAGTCTCTCAATCAGTTCATCAATACGTGGCATGGGGTAGGCATCAAAGTGGGTCAGGTCGTTGACCCGTCTGTAATCTACACAAAAACGGGTGCTTCTGTCCGGTTTGGGGACTAGTACAACTGGGGAGCACCAGGGACTGGCTGACGGCTCAATAATGGCAGCCTTTAACATGGACTGGACTTCTTGGCTTCCGGGATACGATATGGTCACTGCCGGGATACCTTGTCTATTTTAAGCCGAATGGGGTGTTGCACTAGATCAGTTCTACCGGGACACTTAGAGAAGACGTCTGCGTTTTTGTCTATCTGTTGGGTGAGTTGTCTACGACAGGATTCTGTTAGTACAGGGTTTATCCATGGTGTCTGAGTGTCATAGGGTGTTCTGGAGGGGAAGGTGGGGTGTGGGATCTCCTCTGTGGTATCGTCTGTAATATACCTGATGGGTTGCACACACGAGGGTTCTTGCCATTTCTTAAGGATATTAATATGATAGATCTGCTCCCTTCCAGTTCCTTGGGGAATGGCTAGATTATAAGTAGTGGGGTTGATTTGTTCAATAACATCATAAGGCCCCTGCCACCAGGCTAACAGTTTGTTTTCACTACTAGGGAGTAGGACTAACGCCTTGTCTACTACCTTCAAACTACGAAAAATGCTTCTAGCGTCATACACCTGCTTCTGTTTCCTCTGGGCTTCTCGTAAAGCAGTGTGGGCTTCTTCCCACACCGTATGGAGAGTTTCTCTTAAGTCACGTGTATACGTTAAGAGATCTTTTACGTCTTCCTCTGTTTCTTCCCACTGTTCAGCCAACATTTCGAGCAGAGTACGGGGTTGTCTGCCAAACAACAACTCGAAGGGGCTATGTCCCAAAGAGGTCTGAACGTGGGTGCCTATAGCGTATAATACAAGAGGTCGTTTTTTCTCCCAATCTTTACCCGCCTCGGATATGCTTTTTCTAAGGAGGGACTTAATTGTCCTATTGTACCTCTCTACTAACCCATCTGTCTGAGGGTAATAAACAGATGTCCTGATTTGTTTCACCCCAAGTGATCGGCTCACCTCTGTCATGAGTCTGGACATGAAGGGGGTCCCTTGGTCGGTTAGTATTTCTTTAGGAAATCCCACCCTGGAAAAGAACTCAATCATTGCTTGTGCAATGGCTTTTGTGTGCATGCTGGGTATGGGAATAGCTTCCGGATATTGGGTGGCATAGTCCACCCATACCAACACATATTGTCGTCCCCTGACTGAGGGGGTGAGGGGCCTGATAATATCCATCCCAACCCTGGAAAATGGGGTGTCTATGATAGGAAGGGGTTGGAGGGGAACTGGTCTGTGTGGAGAAGGGTTATAGAGTTGGCATTTTGGACACTCTGAGCAATGTTTACGGATCTCCCCAAACACCCCAGGCCAATAGAAGCATCGAAGCACTGCTTCCTCCATCTTCTCCCTTCCCAGATGCCCTTCTCCGTTATCCTCATGAGCTAGGTGCAACACCTGCTGTTGATGACTCTTGGGAACAACTATTTGTAAGTCTTTCCCTCCCGTTGTCGTGGGTCTCCTATAAAGTAGGTTATTTTGTATCAGGAACCTGGGACCTACCACATGTTCATCTGGAGTCAACGCTTGATGCCAAGCATGTTTCAAATAGGGGTCGTCGCGTTGATTCTGCCAAAATTCTCCTGTAATGGTACAAACACTACTGGCAGAGTCTGGACTATCCTGTTTCAGAGCTTTCTGTATATAGTTATGTCGTTGTTCCCGTTTTTGTTTTCTACTGAAGATAACACAGGGTTCTTTGCACTCCTCCACACCAGCTCCAATGGGTACCTCCTCCCACCAGGTTCTAAGGGTATGTTCCTGTCCTGCTTTGGTTAGGAGAGAGGGGAAGTCCTCATAATCAGTTCCGAGGATGATATCCTCACCCAGTTGGGAGAGTACACCCACCCGTATTGTCTCGTTTTTATTTCTCCAATTTAATCGTAAGGTAGCCACTGGGTAGTACCGTTGGTCGCCATGTACGCATGCGATTAAGACCTGGGTCTGTGGATCCTCTTGACCAGGTAATACTAGCGCCTGCCTTATTAAACTCTGACTACACCCTGAGTCTATTAATGCTGTTCTTTCAACCTCATTGATGAAGACAGATAGGGTGTACTTTGGTTTCTCCCCTCCGGACCAGAACACCCGCCCTCTCGTCAATCCAATCTCCATGGGTTCCTCAGTATTCTTTTTGTGTGGGCAATGTCTGGCGATATGACCCCATTCCGAGCAGTGGTAACACTGGGGACCCGTGGCCGGATAGCTGGGAGTCGCCGTTGCTGCCGGTAGGGAGCGTTCCGGACCATGTATCAGCACAGGTCGATGGGTGGTACTTTTCGATATGGTGGGTCGGACGGGGAGGGAACGGTGGTCTGCTAGCTGTAGCACGGAAGTCTGGGCCTCTATGATATGCACATGCGAGGTCTACAGCTGTCTCGTTAGTCAGTCCCGAATGTTGTCTGATCCAGTTGTGTGTTGTGGAAGGCAAGGCATCCAGGTACTGTTCCAGGACTATAGTATCAAACATTTCTTCCCTGTTTTTTCGGTCGGATGTAACCATCTCCCCGCTGCATGCTGGACTCTGTAGTATAAGGTGCGAGGGTTCTCTTGATGCTGCCACTTACTTGGCGGAACCTAGTGCGGTAGCTTTCACTATCCAGCCCGACACGTTCCCAGATGGTTTTCTTTATTTCTCTTTAAGGTAGAGTGCCACCGGGATTAATAGCTTGGTATGTGGCCTGCAAATGGCCTGTGAGTAGTGGTGCTATATACTGGCCCCACTTCTCCTGTGGCCAGTTCGCGGTGCTGTCAACTCAAAATTCGTGAAGAAAGAGTCCGGATCTTCCTGTTCCTGATATCGCTGTAGTACGCTACTTGGTACATTTGGGTGAACCTTTGTATGTGCGATGGTGTCCGTAAGCTTCCCCAGGGCTGTTTCGTGTACCAGCTGGTTATTCGCTATAATTGTCGCCTGACTTTTGAGAGCTGTCTGTAACGCCTCACGTTCTTCCTTGGCTTCTTTCATCTGTTGCTCCCATACGAGCTGGAGGTGTCGCTGCCCCTCAGCCAGCTGGGCTATCATATCTGCCATGGTTGGTTTCTCTTCCATGGTGGCGTTCCTCTGATCCCACTTCTGATACCACTTGTAGCGATATTGACAGTAAGTAATCACGCAGGAATCGGTCGTCGGGTATATAAGTGGTATTTATTTGATATATATTGAACTTTATGTTCTTGTGGTTATTGTTTTCTCCTCTTTGTTTCTTTGGGATTTGGTTTGGTGCTGTTATACAGGGTCTTGCTTCTCACTCTTCTCCTTGTTTCCCTTCATCTCATAGGTTTTCCCGGGAAGCGCATGCGAAGAGAAACGGAGAGATAACGGTAAGTGATTTCTAATTCACGCGTTTTTTATTTTCCCCTTTTCTATCTCCTCCTGATTTTCCTTCTTCTGCTTCGTTCTTTTCCTTCCTAGTGTCTTTTCCTTTCCTTTCCTATGTTTCTTGGACTGCGGTGTTTTCCTCTTTACTTCCCCTTTCTGTCAATGATTCTGCTTCAGTCTTTCCTGTCTTACCTTCCTCTGATCTCTTTTCTACTTCTCTGATCTGTCTCCTAAGGGAGGGCTTTCCCCTGTATTTCTATCGTGACCTTGTCACTTCTCTTCTTCAACAACAGATTTTCTCTTATGACGCCTGGTTCTTCCTTTTGCATAATTTAAGTGCTCTTTTCCGTGTGCGGTGCCTTGGTGCTATTATATACAATTTAGTGCTGTTTCTTACATCACCCCACCTTTCCCAGTGTAGTTATCGTGTCCCCGTCAATCCTTCTTCCCCCTCCCGTCCTCTCGTCCTCCTGACCCTCAGGGCAGTTTCCCCACACACCTGGAACAGCCACGCTTCTCTGGAAGCGTGGCGGGATCCAGCGCTCCGTCTTCCCGGGGTACCGTGGTGCTGGGGCCTCCGTCTGCCACTGTGCTGATCACTTCCCGTCGGTTGGGAAGGAACCGCTCTCCGGTCCTCCAAACCCGCTCGTCTCGCTGGGTCTCCTCGTCCTCCGTCCTTTCGCCGTCTTTTCCTCCACTCGCGTCGTCTTCCTCACCCTCTACTGTTCCTGACGCTAATCCTTTTGACCTCCTGTCTTCCTGCGTCGGTGTCGAAGCCTGTCATTCATTGGTAGGGATGCCAGGATGTTCCGCAGCAACCCCAGCAGCGTCAGCACAAGTCCAGCTCATGTGCGGGCGGGATACAGCCAGCCCGTCACAAACCCCCTCCAATATTGAGCACTTAATAAACACCCTTAAAGCACAAAACAATCTGGAGTCTGTCTGTGATTTCGAAATAGTGTATTAGCAATTACAGTGACAAAATGCTCTTTCAATTGTAATGTCAACATACCTATGTCACACAGCTCTAGTCCATGAGGAAACAAAGCAGATGTCACACAGTGGGACCCACATCTGTAAAATTGTAAGGGAAAGTGACAACTTAGTGCCCATACACTGGGTGAAAAGGACAGACAGTAGAGAGGTAGTAGTGTTAAAGTTCATGTAGTAGGCAGGTTTGTATTCTTACCTGTGTCTCACTGGAAGTATTGCAGGATCACAGAGTTCCTGTTGTCGATGTCCTCTTCTTCTGCTTCCTCGTCTTCGCTGTCCACAGGCTCCACAGCTGCCACAACACCTCCATCTGGACCATCCTCCTGCAGAAAAGGCACCTGTCGTCGCAAAGCTAAGTTGTGAAGCATACAGCAGGCCACGATGATCTGGCACACCTTCTTTGGTGAGTAGAATAGGGAACAAACTGTCATATGGAGGCACCGGAACCTGGCCTTCAGGAGGACGAAGGTCCGCTCTATAATCCTCCTAGTTCGCCCATGGGCCTCATTGTAGCGTTCATCTGCCCTTGTCCTGGGATTCCTCACTGGGGTCAGTAGCCATGACAGGTTGGGGTACCCAGAGTCACCTGCAAATGGCGAGGGACAACTGTTAGACACACACTAACTCTTAGGGACATCCCCAGACCCAGACACCTAGTCAAACTGTATTGGGTCCATGTCCTCACCTAATAGCCACACACAGTGCCTCTGGAGTTGCCCCATCACATAAGGGATGCTGCTATTCCGCAGGATGTAAGCGTCATGCACTGAGCCAGGGAATTTGGCATTAACATGGGAGATGTACTGGTCGGCCAAACACACCATCTGCAAATTCATCGAATGGTAACTCTTCCGGTTTCTGTACACCTGTTCACTCCGGGGGGTGGGGGGTGGGGGGAAACCAAGGCCACATGTGTCCCATCAATGGCACCTATGATGTTGGGGATATGTCGAAGGGCATAGAAGTCACCTTTCACTGTAGGCAAATCCTCCACCTGAGGGAACACAATGTAGCTCCGCATGTGTTTCAGCAGGGCAGACAACACTCTGGCCAACACGTTGGAAAACATAGGCTGGGACATCCCTGATGCTATGGCCACTGTAGTTTGAAAAGACCCACTTGCAAGGAAATGGAGTACTGACAGCACCTGCACTTGAGGGGGGATTCCTGTGGGATGGCGGATAGCTGACACCAGGTCTGGCTCCAACTGGGCACACAGTTCCAGAATTGTGGCATGATCAAGCCTGTAGGTGATGATTACATGTCTTTCCTCCATTGTCGACAGGTCCACCAGTGGTCTGTACACCGGAGTATGCAGCCATCTCCTCACATGTCCCAGCAGACGGTGCCTATGAGGGACAACAGCGAGCACAGAGTCAACCAACTCAGAGGTACGTAAACACAGCTTACTCAGAAAACCATTCATAACCCGAATTTTGCCTGTATGAGTGTTGAGGCAAGGCCTAGGTATGTGTGACGCAGTTAAAAATAAAGCCATGTGGGCCCCTGAAATGGCGGCTGCCTGACCTGTAAAGTGGGACAATGGGATGTGAGGTAACTGCGCTGGCGTTGTACACCGTTGCGGTAGGCGGTCGAAGACCGCGGCGCAATTCTGCATTGGTTAACATTGGACCCTATGGGTCCCAGGAGCCAATGACAATGTACGCCGGCGGTGACGGTACGCACCGCCGCGGACGTGACCGCCATTTTCTATCTGTTCAATCACTCGATACCTGATCTTCGACAGGAGAGGACCTACACTGCAAGTGCTGCTGTGACCTCAGTTGGAAAGAGACAATGGCCCGTGCGTCTGGGGAAAGGGCCCCTGCCTTCACCACGGAGAAGTTGGACAAATTTGTGGATGGGGTCCTCCCCCAGTACACACTACTCTACGGTCCTCCAGACAAACAGGTAAGTACACTGTGAGCATGCTGTATGGGCAATGCCTGTGTGGAGTGGTGTGGATGAAAGATAGGGGGGGGGAATGATGCATGCATGAAACGACGGTGAGTGCATGTGCCACATGGCAAGGATAGGGATGCGGGCCTATGACTGTCACGGTGCAGTTGGTAATAACTTCTCTTTTTCCCCTGTACAATTCATGTAGGTCAGCACCCACCAGAAGAAGGATATTTGGCGTGCCATCGCCAAGGACGTCCGAACCCTGGGGGTCTATCACAGACGGAGCACCCACTGTCGTAAAAGATGGGAGGACATTCGCCGATGGAGCAAGAAGAAGGCGGAGGCCCAGCTGGGGATGGCCTCCCAACGTGGGAGGGGTGCCCGTCGCACCATGACCCCCCTGATGTTCAGGATCCTGGTGGTGGGGTACCCAGAGTTGGATGGGCGCTTGAGGGCATCACAGCAGCAACAAGGGGGTGAGTACACTCTCATTCTGCTGATTCAGCGCGCAGTGGAGGTGTCTGGGTGGGGGAGGTGGGCTGTGGGTTTCCCTAGGCCAGGGCGAGTGTGCTAGTTAAGTCCCCTTTTTCAGGCAGACCCTGTGGCACCCCACCCCACCTGGGTACAGTGCCAACTACACCTAGTCAGGCTCCTGTGACATCCATGTGTGCAGATATCGGCCATAGCCTTGTAGGCCATGTCCCAGAGATTGAATAGTGGACCCCAAGTGTGCGGTGTAGTGCAGGGGTCTTCTGTGTCTCTCGTGTCCGCCAACGGTAGCAGTAATACATGCACTCAACATGTCTTTCTTTTGTCTTCCCCCCCTTTTTGTGGTCTCCCTGTACATGTGTGCATGAAGGAGCAGTGGCACCGGAGCAGGAGGGAGCTGCATCCCACATGGCCCTGGAGGGCAACACTACGGAGTCTGATTTCACCAGTGGGACAGAGGGCGAGGGGAGCTCCACGGCGGGGACAGGAGCTGACACTAGTGATACGGACTCGTCCTCTGATGGGAGCTCCCATGTGGTGGCGGCCCCATCTGTGCCCCCCGCATCTATACGTACAGCCGCCACCCCGCCTCCAGCACCGCCCTCCCAGCAGCCCCTCAGCCTTTGCCCCGTGCCCGCTCACCCAGGAGGGTGGGCATCTCCTTCGCCCCAGGCACTTCAGCCACTGCCCCAGTCACCCCTGCTGCCCTCAGTGAGGAGGCCATTGACCTCCTCAGGTCCCTCACTGTTAGGCAGTCTACCATTCTAAATGCCATCCAGGGTGTAGAGAGACAGTTGCAACAAACCAATGCATTCCTGGAGGGCATTCATTCTGGTCAGGCAGCCCTTCAGCGAGCTTTTCAGACTCTGGCCTCAGCACTGATGCCAGCCATTGTCCCTGTCTCTAGCCTCCCCCCTCCAACTTCCTCCACCCAGACCCAATCCCCTGAACCTCAGCCTACCCCAAGCACACCACCAGACCAGCATGCACACACCTCAACACACAAAGGAAGCTCAGGAAAACATAAGTACCACACATCCCACAGGCACTCACGCAAGCATCACACACATGCAGACCTACCAACATCCACTGCCTCCACTGTATCCCCCTCCTCCTCTTCTCCCTCCCTGTCTCGTCTCCACTCACACCTGCATGCACTACATCTACAGCCACTACTTCTATCACCAGCACACCCACCACCACACCCCGCTCACGTGCAGTCACCACCCCCACTACCATTCACACATCCCCTGTGTCCTCTCCCAGTGTGTCTGTGACGCCACCTCCCAAGGTACACAAACACAGGCACACACCCACCCAACAGTCATTCACCTCATGACAGCCTCCAGCGCATGCACCTTCACCCAAAGTCACCAAACGTACACCTCCTACAACCACAACCTCTTCCTCCACTCCCAAACCCCCTCCAGCTACCCGTCCCAGTGTTCCTAAGAAACTTTTCCTGTCCACCCTTGACCTCTTTCCCTCACCTCCCCCACCCCGTCAGTCTCCTAGGGACCGACTCTCCAGGTCCCAACCTAGCAACTCAGCCACAACATCGGCGGGACTAGTGGTGCCAGTAGTCACCGGATTCTGGAGTGCACCAGGCAGCAGGGCAGCCAGTGTGGCAAGGAGCCAGAGCACGGACAGTCCACCACCTGTCAAACATCAAAAGTTGGCCAGTGCCCGGAGGGAGAGGGGGAAAACACCAGCCAGCAAACCCGCTTCCAGGTTCCCGGTACAGGTGGGAGTGTGGAGTCAGCTGCGACACCTTCCAATGTGGGGAAGGGGCACAAGAAACCCAGCAAGTCTGGGAAGATCAGCACGGCGGAGAAGACGGCCATCAGCCCTGCTGCCCAGGAGCCAGCCAGCAGCAGCCCCGCTGGCCCAGACAGGACCGCCAGCAGAAGCCCCGCTGCCTAGGAGGCGACCGGCAGCATCAGCCCCGCTGGCCCAGACAGGACCACCAGCATCAGCCCCGCTGCCCAGGAGGCGACCGCCAGCATCAGCCCCGCTGCCCAGGAGGCGATTGCCAGCAGCCCCGCTGGCCCAGACAGGACCGCCAACATCAGCCCTGCTGCCCAGGAGGCGACTGCCAGCATCAGCCGCGCTGGCCCAGACAAGACCGCCAGCATCAGCCCAGGTGCCCAGGAGGCGACCGCCAGCATCAGCCCCGCTGCCCAGGAGGCGACCACCAGCATCAGCCCCGCTGGCCCAGACAGGACCGCCAGCATCAGCCCCGCTGGCCAGGAGGCGACCGCCAGCAGCAGCCCCGCTGGCCAGGAGGTGACCGCCAGCATCAGCCCCGCTGCCCAGGAGGCGACCGCCAGCAGTAGCCCTGCTGGCCCAAGACAGGACCGCCAGCAGCTGAAGCGCTGCCAAGGACACCGCCGCCATAAGCACCGCTGCCAAGGACACCGCTGCCACAAGCATCACTGCCAAGGACACCGCCGCCACAAGCACCGCTGCCAAGGACACCGCCGCCACAAGCACTGCTGCCGAAGACACCGCCGCCACAAGCACCGCAGGCCCATGAGCGCCAAAAACACTGACGCTACTGAGGCCGCCACAAGCAGGATGAAGCACTCTGGGCACCAAGCCCCCTCCAGAACCAGTGGAGATTTACATCCACTACCTCTGTCCTTGGCAGGATGAAGCACTCTGGGTACCAAGGCTCCCCCCCCCCCCCAGAACCAGTGGAGTATCACATCCACTACCTCAGTCCTTGGCAGGATGAAGCACTCTGGGCACAAACCCCCCTCCAGAACCAGTGGAGATTTACATCCACTACCTCTGTCCTTGGCAGGATGAAGCACTCTGGGCACCAGGCCCCCTCCAGAACCAGTGGAGTATCACATCCACTACCTCAGTCCTTGGCAGGATGAAGCACTCTGGGCACCAAGCCCCATCCAGAACCAGTGGAGTATCACATCCACTACCTCAGTCCTTGGCAGGATGAAGCACTCTGGGCACCAAGCCCCCTCCAGAAACAGTGGAGATTCACATCCACTACCTATGTCCTTGGCAGGATGAAGCACTCTGGGCACCAAGCCACCTCCAGAACCTGTGGAGTATCACATCCACTACCTCAGTCCTTGGCAGGATGAAGCACTCTGGGCACCAAGCCCCCTCCAGAACCAGTGGAGTATCACATCCACTACCTCAGTCCTTGGCAGGATGAAGCACTCTGGGAACTAAGCCCCCTCCAGAACCAGTGGAGATTTACATCCACTACCTCTGTCCTTGGCAGGATGAAGCACTCTGGGCACCAAGCCCCCTCCAGAACCAGTGGAGAAAGGCATCCACTACCTCAGTCCTTGGCAGGATGAAGCACTCTGGGCACCAAGCCCCCTCCAGAACCAGTGGAGATTTGCATCCACTACCTCTGTCCTTGGCAGGATGAAGCACTCTGGGCACCAAGCCCCCTCCAGAACCAGTGGAGTATCACATCCACTACCTCAGTTCTTGACAGGATGAAGCACTCTGGGCACCAAGCCCCATCCAGAACCAGTGGAGTATCACATCCACTACCTCAGTCCTTGGCAGGATGAAGCACTCTGGGCACCAAGCCCCCTCCAGAAACAGTGGAGATTTACATCCACTACCTCTGTCTTTGGCAGGATGAAGCACTCTGGGCACCAAGCCCCCTCCAGAACCTGTGGAGTATCACATCCACTACCTCAGTCCTTGGCAGGATGAAGCACTCTGGGCACCAAGCCCCCTCCAGAACCAGTGGAGTATCACATCCACTACCTCAGTCCTTGGCAGGATGAAGCACTCTGGGCACCAGGCCCCCTCCAGAACTAGTGGAGATTTACATCCACTACCTCTGTCCTTGGCAGGATGAAGCACTCTGGGCACCAAGCCCCCTCCAGGACCAGTGGAGAAAGGCATCCACTACCTCAGTCCTTGGCAGGATGAAGCACTCTGGGCACCAAGCCCCCTCCAGGACCAGTGGAGAAAGGTATCCACTACCTCAGTCCTTGGCAGGATGAAGCACTCTGGGCACCAAGCCCCCTCCAGGACCAGTGGAGTATCACATCCACTACCTCTGTCCTTGGCAGGATGAAGAACTCTGGGCACCAAGCCCCCTCCAGAACCAGGGGAGACTGTTATCCACTTGAGAGACTGTGGCTTTGCACTCCCCAGGATTGAACAGTGGGCAAACCACCCACTGTAGAGACTTGTGAGACTGTGGCTTTGCACTCCCCAGGATTGAACAGTGGGCAAACCACCCACTGTAGAGACTTGTGAAACTGTGGCTTTGCACTCCCCAGGATTGAACAGTGGGCAACCCACCCACTGTAGAGACTTGAGAGACTGTGGCTTTGCACTCCCCAGGATTGAACAGTGGGCATGGGGCCCCCTCGTGGATTTGGCGTTGTGCACTCAACTGGCTGAGGTGCCCCCCCTTTCCCTTCCCCCTGAGGTGCCTGTTTTATTTCTATCTGATGCCCCTGCAGTGTTCTCTCCGTCATGTTCGGGTATCTTGTGTGGGCCTCGCCCAGTGGTCCACAGACTTTAAGGGTGGAATACCCTGGACTAATATTATTGGTGTATATATTTGTAAATAGTGTATGTATATTATTTGACTACTGAATTTTAATATATAACAATCGTTCACCTCATTTCCTTTTGTCTTTGCATTCTTCCCGGGGGGTTGAGGGGTATAACTGTAATGTATCATGCTGTATTAGTGTGTGTGTTGTCGTGGGTGAGGGTGGGGGTGTTGCGTGTTGCGTGTGTCACTGTTTTTTCCCTCCCCCCTCCCATGTGTCGTAGGTGCAGTACTCACCGTGGTCTTCGCCACCGACGTTTGTGCTCCTGGTAGAGGAGCAAGAAGATAAAGGCTGGTAAAATGTGGAGCTCGGGTTCCATGGCGTCGTGGTTCCTCGTGGGGTGTGCAGAGGTGAGCGTTTTCCCTTCTAAGTCCTGTTTTCGCCGTGTTTTTGTTCACGATGAATCCGCCCCGGAAAAGGTGGCGGATTGGTAGGTTGTGACACTGTGGGTGGTACATTGTCTCCTGCCTGTCTGTTGGCAGTGACCGCTGCGCTGTTTGTATGTACCGCCGGAGTTTTAAAGTGGCTTACTTTGTTGGCGGTTTCCGCCACAGTCGTAATTCCATTTTGTTTCCGCCGGCCTGTTGGCAGTCTTACCGCCGCTTTAACACCGACCGCCAGGGTTGTAATGACTACCTAAATGTTTTCTAGGTTAACCAATTGGCCACAAAGAGGCTGCATTTTAAATGATCTAACAGAGTTAAGACACCTGCTGCACAGATCATTGTGTGTCCAGCAATTATGAGGAGATTACAATAGTGGTACAATAACTCTTATGGTTAACACAGATCTGGGAGAGTTCTGTGTTTTTCCAGTCACAGTTTTGACTCATAAAGTAGCATAGGGAGTTAGCATGCCTGCTGCAAAGCAGGTCATGTGTAACGAAGATCAGGGAGGTCCCCAGAATTGAAGTAGGCGTGGGATCGGCTTCTCGATAAACTACGGGAAGAGCCCGACTCCGAGCTGGGATGAGAGGCGTGATGAGCTCACACACCCATTGATTGATAGGAAGTGGCCCACAAATAGACCTGAGAGGATCACTGAACACAAGAGATACACCAGATCACCCCCCCACGGGGTGGGATGAGACGACGGGGAGGATAGGGGAGGAGGTATAGGATGCACTTGGTCGGGCACGGGGAAGGGAAGACAGGGTGGAATGGGGGGGCTAGATAAGGGACACGCCAGCCAAACTAACACAAGGCAGCACCACACCACTCTAGCTCATCATTCTTAGCCAATAGCATTTGACAAACAGCACATTAAAAAAAAAAAAAGGAGCACTGAGATTAGGGCTATTTCCGAGCTCTAAGATATGATGGGGGCCTATATACACCAAAACTGCTGAATATTGGGAGCCCTCGAAAAAAGTATGATTTAATTGTTGTGAAGTTGTTAACTGGTTCTGAACCTTGGACGAGGTGACCTCGTCCAAGGCTCCAATTCCCGTGTGCAGGAACTGGGGGGAGCACTAGCGCTCCCCCCCTGTGCTCCCCCCCACCCCCCCAAGGCAGGGATGGAAGGGGAAGCCCTTCCCCTTCCACCACCGACCCCCCCCATCCCCCATGTGACGTCCGCGTGCGAGTGCGCGCTGATTTGTCACAGGGCCACCTGTGCGTCCAGTGCGATCGAAAGAGAAATGCTTTGCATTTCTCTTTCGATCACGTGGGGGAGGCAAGGAGAGGCTTCAAAGGGAAGGAAATGTATTTCCTTCCCTTTGAAGTCTCTCCAAGCGTTTCAAAAGCCAGATTGCTTGCAATCCGGCTTTTGAAACGCCCACTAGATACCAGGGATGTTTTTTTTTTTGTGAAATAGACATAAGGGAGCGACCCCTTGGGCAAGGGTCGCTCCCAATGGGGGGCATTTTTTAGGAAGGGCTTTTCTGCCCCCCCGGGGGCAGAAACCTCTAGGGCACCATGGATCCTTTTTTTTTTTTTTTTAGGCAAATCAAATCAAAATCAAAACAAAAACATTTATAAATCGCGCTACTCACCCGTGAGGGTCTCAAGGCGCTAGGGGGAGGGGCCTACTGCTGCTCGAAGAGCCAGGTTTTGAGTTGCCTCTGGAATGGGAGGTGGTCCTGGGTGGTCCTGAGGTTGGTGGGGAGGGAATTCCATGTCTTGGCCGCCAGGTAGGAGAAGGACTTCCCACCTGCCGTGGTGCGACGGATGCGAGGGACGGCGGCGAGTGCGAGGTTGGCGGAGCGAAGTTGACTGGTGGGCGTGTAGAAACTGAGGCGACGGTTGAGGTATTCGTGTCCCTTGTTCTGGAGGGCTTTGTGTGAGTGGGTGAGGAGCCGGAAGGTGATCCTTTTGTTGACGGGAAGCCAGTGCAGGTGTCTCAGGTGGGCGGAGATGTGGCTGTTGCGGGGTATGTCGAGGACGAGGCGGGCGGAGGCGTTTTGTATTCGCTGCAGACGTTTCTGGAGTTTAGCAGTGGTCCCTGTGTATAGGGTCGTGACGAGGGCGTGGGTCACAGTCTTTCTGGTGTTGGCGGGGATCCAACGGAAGATCTTTCGGAGTATGCGGAGGGTGAGGAAGCAGGAGGATGATACGGCGTTGACTTGTTTGGTCATGGTGAGAAGAGGGTCCAGGATGAATCCGAGGTTGCGTGCGTGGTCTGAAGGGGTTGGTGCGGTGCCAAGGGCCGTGGGCCACCAGGAGTCGTCCCAGGCGGACAGGGTGTTTCCGAGGATGAGGACTTCCGTTTTGCCTGAGTTCAGTTTCAGACGGCTGAGTTTCATCCATTCTGCAACGTCTTTCATTCCATCTTGCAGGTTGGTCTTGGTGCTGGTGGGGTCCTTGGTGAGGGAAAGTATCAGCTGAGTGTCGTCGGCGTAGGAGATGATGTTGATGTTGTGTTTGCGTAAGATGTCGGCGAGGGGGCTCATGTAGACATTGAAGAGAGTCAGGCTGAGCGAAGAGCCTTGTGGGACGCCGCAGATGATCTCGGTGGGGTCTGAGCAGAACGGTGGGAGGTAGACTCTTTGGGAGCGGTTGGAGAGGAAGGAGGTGATCCAGTCCAGGGCCTGTCCTTGGATACCGGTGGAGCGGAGGCGGGATATTAGGGTTCGGTGGCAGATGGTGTTGAAGGCAGCCGAGAGGTCGAGGAGGATGAGGGCGACTGTTTCACTGTTGTCCATCAGAGTTCTGATGTCGTCTGTGACTGAGATGAGGGCGGTTTCTGTGCTGTGATTGGCTCGGAATCCGGACTGAGAGGGGTCGAGTAGGTTGTTGTCTTCAAGGAAGTTGGTAAGTTGCTTGTTGACGGTCTTCTCTATGACTTTGGCAGGGAAGGGGAGGAGCGAGATGGGGCGGAAGTTCTTCAGGTTGCTGGGGTCCGCCGTAGGTTTCTTCAGTAGGGCGTTGACTTCTGCGTGTTTCCAGCTCTCGGGGAAGGTGGCAGAAGCAAACGAGCTGTTGATGATGGTCTGGAGATGCGGGGCGATGATGTCATCGGCTCTGTTGAAGATGAAGTGTGGGCAGGGGTCCGAGGGGGCACCGGAGTGGATGGAGTTCATGGTAGCTTTGGTCTCTTCCGTGCTGATGTGAGTCCAGGCGTTGAGGGTGATGGCTGGGGTTGTAGGTTCTGTGGTGGTTGGCTGGGTCTGGTGTCCGAAGCTGTTGTGTAGGTCGGTGATCTTACGATGGAAGAAGGTGGCGAGGGAGTTGCAGAGGTCTTGTGAGGGCGTGATGGCGTTGGTGTTGGAATTGGAGAGCTCTTTGACAATGTTGAAGAGTTCTTTGCTGTTGTGAGTGTTCTTGTCCAGTCTGTCTGTGAAGGAAGTTCTTTTGGTGGCCCGTTTCAGCTGGTGGTGTTCGCGGGTGGCGTTTTTGAGGGCAGACATGCTTTCTGCGGTGTGGTCCTTGCGCCAGGCTTTCTCGAGGGTGCGGCAGGTTTTTTTAGATTCCTTGAGGGTGTCTGTGAACCAAAGAGGTTTCCTGGTGTTGGTCTGTCTTGGGAGGCCTCTGAGGGGTGCGAGGTTGTCTGCGCAGTTGGTGATCCAATGCGTGAGGCGGAGGGCTGCGTCGTTGGGGTCGGTGGAGAAGGTGGGTTGGTTGTCGCTGAGAGAGGAGAGAAGCTGTTACGCGGGGATTTTGTTCCAATGTCTGCGTGGGATGGATTGTGTGCGGAGGTGGCGAGTCTCGCGTCGGAAGGTGAAGTGGACACATCTGGGGTCGGTCCAGTGTATTACGGAGGAGTGGCTGAAGGATACGTGGTTGCTGGCGGAGAAGATGGGGTCGAGCGTGTGTCCGGCGATGTGGGTGGGGGTGTTCACCAGTTGCTTGAGACCGAGGTTGGCGAGGTTGTCGAGCAGGGCGGTGGTGTTGGGGTCGTTGTTCTGTTCCAGGTGGAAGTTGAGGTCACCGAGGAGGATGTAGTCCGGCGAGGCAAGGGCGTGCGGGGAGATGAAGTCAGTGATAGAGTCGCTGAAGAAGGCGCGTGGTCCAGGGGGTCTGTAGATGAGAGTTCCTCTGAGGGTGGTCCTGGGGTCGGTGTGGATCTGGAAGTGCAGGTGTTCGGCGGCGAGGGGGGTGTCTTCGGTGGAGGTGGTGACGTTGATGGAGTCCTTGAAGACGATGGCGATTCCTCCACCGACATGGTTGGTGCGGTCTCTCCTGGAGATCTTGTAGCCGTCGGGGATGGCTATGGCGATGTCGGGGGCCGAAGAGGCGTTCATCCAGGTCTCAGTGATGAAGGCGACGTCCGGTGCGGTGGAGTCCAGGAGGTCCCATAGTTCAATGGCGTGCTTGTGGACAGAGCGTGCGTTGATCAGGATGCATTTGAGGTGGTTGTTGGCGCGTGGGCTGGCGGGAGGGGTGGTTACGCAGTGGAAGGTGAGTTTGCAGGTGAGGCATGCGAAGGGTCCATGGGTGAGTTTAGGGTTGGCTTGGAAGCAGGTACTGGAGCGCCCCGGGTTGAGGGCGTGGAGGGTGTTGGGGTCGTAGCGGTGCTGAGGGGTTTGGGAGTGCTGGGGGCCAGGGGTCGTGGCGCTGGGCGCGGTCCAGGCGCGGACGGGTGCAGACGGGCTTGCCTTTGGCGTGCCTTCGGCGCGCCAGCGGCACGGCCGCACAGCGGCCGCCATAAGAGGGGTCACTTGGGGGTGGGGGGGCGGGAGGGGTGGCGACGAATGGGAGCAGGGTGGGGGGGCCGAGCAGGAGGTGGGGCGGGAAAGCGGAGGGTGGGGGGGTCAGGAAGAGGGGAGGGGAGAAAAGATAGGGGAGGGGGATTACGGAGGGGGAGGGGAGTCAGGAAGAACAGAAGAGGAGAGAAGAGTCGAGAAGAAGAGTAAAGAAGAAGAGGAGAGAAGAGTCAAGGGAGGAGAGAGAAGAGTCAAGAAGAAGAGGAGAAGAGTCAAGAAGAAGAGTAAAGAAGAAGAGGAGAGAAGAGTCAAGAGAGAAGAGAGAAGAGTCAAGAAGAAGAGTCAGGCAGAAGAGGAGAGACCTGAGAAGCAGAGGGGAAGCGTCCAGAAGATGAGGAGAGGCCACAGAGGAAGAAAAGGAACACGCAGAGAAAAGTACAGAAGAGGAGAAGAACACGCAGGTCGGGGTGCAGAGAAGAACACCGATGAAGAAAGAAGAAAAGAACACGCAGGTCGGGGTGCACAGGAGAAAGAAGAACACAGATGAAGAAAGAAGAAGAAAGAACATGCAGGTCGGGGTGCACAGGAGAAAGAAGAACACAGATGAAGAACACAGAAGAAGAAAGAACACGCAGGTCGGGGTGCACAGGAGAAAGAAGAACACAGATGAAGAACACAGAAGAAGAAAGAACACGCAGGTCGGGTGCAGAGAAGAAAGAAGAACACAGATGAAGAGCAAAGCAGGAAGAGAACACGGTGAGGAAGAGGAGATTGAAGAACACAGATGAAGAGCAAAGCAGGAAGAGAACGCGGTGAGGAAGAGGAGAAATGAAGAACACAGAAGAAGAACACAGAAGAAGAAAGAACACGCAGGACGGGGTGCAGAGGAGAAAGAAGAACACAGATGAAGAGAGAAGAAAGAACACGCAGGTCGGGTGCAGAGGAGAAAGAAGAACACAGGTGAAGAAAAAAGAAGGAACACGCAGCAAGTGGGCTGCAGAAGAGGAGCAGAGAGCGAAGGGAAATGGACAGCAGAGGTGCGGAGAGAGGTTGGAGGAGAGAGCGGAAGGCAGAAGACAGAAGTACAGGAAAAGAGAGGTGAGTAGCGCGGGGCTGGGCGAGGGGCTGGGCGGGGGGAGTACTTACTGTTTTAGCAGGTCTTGCTGGGAGGTGTCAGGAGCCTGGGCTGGTGGAGCTGCAGCGGCAGGGGGAGCGACCTACCCTCGGGTCAAGGGTCGCTGACTCTGCCACGCAGCGGCCGCCATAAGAGGGAGGAGGGGTCAGCTGGGGGCGGGGCGCAGGAGGGGGGCGACGAATGGGAGCAGGGGGGAGGGGCCGAGCAGGAGGTGGCGGCGGGAAAGCGGAGGGTGGGGGGGTCAGGTAGAGGGGAGGGGAGAAAAGATAGGGGAGGGGGGATTACAGAGGGGAGGGCAGTCAGGAAGAACAGAAGAGGAGAAAAGAGAAGAGTCAAGAAGAAGAGTAAAGAAGAAGAGGAGAGAAGAGACAAGAGAGAAGAGAGAAGAGTCAAGAGAGGAGAGAGAAGAGTCAAGAAGAAGAGGAGAAGAGTCAAGAAGAAGAGTAAAGAAGAAGAGGAGAGAAGAGTCAAGAGAGAAGAGTCAAGAGAGAAGAGAGAAGAGTCAAGAAGAAGAGTAAAGAAGAAGAGGAGAGAAGAGTCAAGAGAGAAGAGTCAAGAAGAAGAGTCAGGCAGAAGAGGAGAGACCTGAGAAGCAGAGGGGAAGCGTCCAGAAGATGAGGAGAGGCCAAAGAGGAAGAAAAGGAACATGCAGAGAAAAGTACAGAAGAGGAGAAGAACACGCAGGTCGGGGTGCAGAGAAGAACACCGATGAAGAAAGAAGAAAAGAACACGCAGGTCGGGGTGCACAGGAGAAAGAAGAACACAGAAGAAGAAAGAACACGCAGGTCGGGGTGCACAGGAGAAAGAAGAACACAGATGAAGAACACAGAAGAAGAAAGAACACGCAGGTCGGGGTGCAGAGAAGAAAGAAGAACACAGATGAAGAGCAAAGCAGGAAGAGAACGCTGCGAGGAAGAGGAGATAGAAGAACACAGATGAAGAGCAAAGCAGGAAGAGAACGTGGTGAGGAAGATGAGAAATGAAGAACACAGAAGAAGAACACAGAAGAAGAAAGAACACGCAGGACGGGGTGCAGAGGAGAAAGAAGAGCACAGATGAAGAGAGAAGAAAGAACACGCAGGTCGGGGTGCAGAGGAGAAAGAAGAACACAGGTGAAGAAAGAAGAAGGGTCGCTCCCCTAGGGGGCAAATTATATTTAGGCCATTTCTGCCCCCCTTGGGGGCAGGTTGGCCTATTTTGATGAGGCCAATCTGCCCCCAAGGGGGCAGAAACCACTAGACACCAAGGAGTTTTTTTTGTTTACGTGAATTTCACGCAAGGGGGGGACCCCTTAGGCAAGGGTCGCTCCCCTGGGGGTGGGGGGGGAATATTTTAGGCCATTTCTGCCCCCCGGGGGGGTAGATCAGCCTATTTTGATTAGGCCGATCGGCCCCCAAGGGGGGCAGAAACCACTAGGCACCGGGGATTTTTTGTTTTTTTTTGTTTTACAGATGGGGAGCGACCCCTTGGACAAGGGTCGCTCCCCTGGAGGGGAAAATTGTATTTAGGCCATTTGGGGCAGATCGGCCGTTTTTGCTACGCACCGGGGATTTTTTTTTGGGCGCCCCCGGGGGGGGGGGGGCAGAAACCTCTAGGCGCCAGGGCAAATTTTTTTTTTGTTTTTTTGTTTGTTTGTTTGTTTTTTTAGAGATGGGGAGCGACCCATTAGGCAAGGGTCGCTCCCCTGGGGGGCAAATTGTATTTAGACCATTTCTGCCCACCTTGGGGGCATATTGGCCGATTGTAGGTCAATCTGCCCCCAAGGGGGCAGAAACCACTAGGCACCGGGGATTTGTTTTTTGGCGCCAATGTCACGCAGGGGGAGCGACATCGTAGGCAAGGGTCGCTCCCGGGGGGGGGTTTGGGGAGGCAAATTTATTTTAGGCCATTTCTGCCCCCCCTGGGGCCGGCTGAGCTAGAGGCCAAAATCCACAGGTAGGCACTTTGCAAAAAACACCTCTGTTTTCTGTGAAAAAATGTGTTGTGTCCACGTTGTGTTTTGGGCCATTTCCTTTCGTGGGCGTTAGGCCTACCCACACAAGTGAGGTACCATTTTTATCAAGAGACTTAGGGGAACGCTTGGTGGAAGGAAATTTGTGGCTCCTCTTAGATTCCAGAACTTTCTGTCACCGAAATGAGAGGAAAAAGTGTTTTTTTGGCCACATTTTGATGTTTGCAAAGGATTCTGGGTAACAGAACCTGGTCAGAGCCCTGCAAGTCACCCCATCTTGGATTCCCCTGGGTTTCTAGTTTTCAGAAATGCGCTGGTTTGCTAGGTTTCCCCAGTTGCAGGCTGAGCTAGAGGCCAAAATCCACAGGTAGGCACTGTTTTCTATGAAAAAATGTGATGTGTCCACGTTGTGTTTTGGGCCATTTCCTTTCGTGGGCGCTAGACCTACCCACACAAGTGAGGTACCATTTTTATCAGGAGACTTGGGGGAACGCTGGATGGTAGGAAATTTGTGGCTCCTCTCTGATTCCAGAACTTTCTGTCACCAAAATGTGAGGAAACTTTGTTTTTTTTAGCCAAATTTTGAGGTTTGCAAAGGATTGTGGGTAACAGAACCTGGTCAGAGCCCCACAAGTCACCCCATCTTGGATTCCCCTAGGTCTCTAGTTTTCAGAAATGCACAGGTTTGGTAGGTTTCCCTAGGTGCCGGCTGAGCTAGAGGCCAAAATCTACAGGTAGGCACTTTGCAAAAAACACCTCTGTTTTCTTTAAAAAAATGTGATGTGTCCATGTTGCGTTTTGGGGCATTTCCTGTTGCGGGCGCTAGGCCTACCCACACAAGTGAGGTATCATTTTTATTGGGAGACTTGGGGGAATGCTGGGTGGAAGGAAATTTGTGGCTCCTCTCTGATTCCAGAACTTTCTGTCACCAAAATGTGAGGAAAATGTGTTTATTTAGCCAAATTTTGAGGTTTGCAAAGGATTCTGGGTAACAGAACCTGGTCAGAGCCCCACAAGTCACCCCATCTTGGATTCCCCTAGGTCTCTAGTTTTAAAAAATGCACAGGTTTGGTAGGTTTCCCTAGGTGCCGGCTGAGCTAGAGGCCAAAATCTACAGGTAGGTACTTTGCAAAAAACACCTCTGTTTTCTTTAAAAAAATGTGATGTGTGCACGTTGCGTTTTGGGGCATTTCTTGTCACGGGCGCTAGGCCTACCCACACAAGTGAGGTATCATTTGTATCGGGAGACTTGGGGGAACGCTGGGTGGAAGGAAATTTGTGGCTCCTCTCTGATTCCAGAACTTTCTGTCACCAAAATGTGAGGAAAATGTGTTTTTTTAGCCAAATTTTGAGGTTTGCAAAGGATTCTGGGTAACAAAACCTGGTCAGAGCCCCACAAGTCACCCCATCTTGGATTCCCCTAGGTCTCTAGTTTTCAAAAATGCATAGGTTTGGTAGGTTTCCCTAGGTGCCGGCTGAGCTAGAGGCCACAATCTACAGGTAGGCACTTTGCAAAAAACGCCTCTGTTTTCTTTAAAAAAATGTGATGTGTCCACGTTGCGTTTTGGGGCATTTCCTGTCGCGGGCGCTAGGTCTACCCACACAAGTGAGGTATCATTTTTATCGGGAGACTTGGGGGAACGCTGGGTGGAAGGAAATTTGTGGCTCCTCTCTGATTCCAGAACTTTCTGTCACCAAAATGTGAGGAAAATGTGTTTTTGTAGCCACATTTTGAGGTTTGCAAAGGATTCTGGGTAACATAACCTGGTCATAGCCCCACAAGTCACCCCATCTTGGATTCCCCTAGGTCTCTAGTTTTCAAAAATGCACAGGTTTGGTAGGTTTCCCTAGGTGCCGGCTGAGCTAGAGGCCAAAATCTACAGGTAGGCACTTTGCAAAAAACACCTCTGTTTTCTTTAAAAACAAATTGATGTGTCCACGTTGCGTTTTGGGGCATTTCCTGTCGCGGGCGCTAGGCCTACCCACACAAGTAAGGTATCATTTTTATCGGGAGACTTGGGGGAACGCTGGGTGGAAGGAAATTTGTGGCTCCTCTCTGATTCCAGAACTTTCTGTCACCAAAATGTGAGGAAAATGTGTTTTTTTAGCCAAATTTTGAGGTTTGCAAAGGATTCTGGGTAACAGAACTTGGTCAGAGCCCCACAAGTCACCCCATCTTGGAATCCCCTAGGTCTCTAGTTTTCAAAAATGCACAGGTTTGGTAGGTTTCCCTAGGTGCCGGCTGAGCTAGAGGCCAAAATCTACAGGTAGGCACTTTGCAAAAAACGCCTCTGTTTTCTTTCAAAAAATGTGATGTGTCCACGTTGCGTTTTGGGGCGTTTCCTGTCGCGGGCGCTAGCCTACCCACACAAATGAGATATCATTTTTATCGGGAGACTTGGGGGAACATAGATTGGCAAAACAAGTGTTAATGCCTCTTGTCTTTCTCTACATTTTTTCCTTCCAAATATAAGAGAGTGTGTAAAAAAGACATCTATTTGAGAAATGCCCTGTAATTCACATGCTAGTATGGTCACCCCGGAATTCAGAGATGTGCAAATAACCACTGCTCCTCAACACCTTATCTTGTGCCCATTTTGGAAATACAAAGGTTTTCTTGATAGCTATTTTTCACTCTTTATATTTCAGCAAATGAATTGCTGTATACCCGGTATAGAATGAAAACACACTGCAGGGTGCAGCTCATTTATTGGCTCTGGGTACCTAGGGTTCTTGATGAACCTACAAGCCCTATATATCCCCACAACCAGGGTAGTCCAGCAGACGTAACAGTATATTGCTTTTGAAAATCTGACATTGCAGGAAAAAGTTAGAGATTAAAACGTAGAGAAAAATTGCTGGTTTTTTCACCTCAATTTCAATATTTTTCTTTTTCAGTTGTTATTTTCTGTAGGAAACCCTTGTAGGATCTACACAAATGACCCCTTGCTGAATTCAGAATTTTGTCTACTTTTCAGAAATGTTTAGGTTTCTGGGATCCAGCATTGGTTTCACGCCCATTTCTGTCACTGACTGGAAGGAGGCTGAAAGCACAAAAAATTGAAAAAATGGGGTATGTCCCAGTAAAATGCCAAATTTGTGTTGAAAAATTGGGTTTTCTGATTCAAGTCTGTCTGTTCCTGAAAGCTGGGAAGCTGGTGATTTTAGCACCGCAAACCCTTTGTTGATGCCATTTTCAGGGAAAAAAACACAAGCCTTCTTCTGCAGCCACTTTTTCCCATTTTTTTGAAAAAAACAAAATGTTCACTGTATTTTGGCTAATTTCTTGGCCTCCTTCAGGGGAACCCACAAAGTCTGGGTACCTCTAGAATCCCTAGGATGTTGGAAAAAAAGGACACAAATTTGGCTTGGCTAGCTTATGTGGACAAAAAGTTATGAGGGCCTAAGCGCACACTGCCCCAAATAGCCAAAAAAAGGCCTGGCACAGGAGGGGGGAAAGGCCTGGCAGCGAAGGGGTTAAGAAGTGTTAATTGAGATGTATCATAAATAAAACCAATAAAAATCTGTTTTTAAAAAAATGTGTAACGAAGATCAAAGATTTGCATTTTATTTCAACAGGTAAGTGGGCTACTTTTTTTGCCACCAAGATTTTTTTTTTACTTCCAGTTTACATGTTGCACGTCTTCTAATCTAGTACAATAAGCATTTCCAGCAAACCCAGAAAAAAAGCCTGCTGCTCTCTACTGATGAAGGGTTAAACCCAGAAACATGTGTCTAGAGATATGCAGCACTAGCTGCACCCATGTAGGTGAAAAACTACAGTCTACAGATAAAATAAGCATTAATTCGTACTGCATTTACCATAATGCAATGGGGAAACCAGCATGCTGGAGTGTAAGGCAGTGTGCTCCCAACTGTTTCCAGAACAATTATTTATTTACCAGCTTACGAAGCTGCATGCAAACTGTATGTCAAGGGTTTAGATCCTTACTTTTTTTCAATCTGTTATTATGCTAAGATTGCAAAGAAGGGCTTATTTGGGAAGTAATAAAGTCTTGTTAGCACAGACAACCTCAGTCACTGTGTTACATTTGATATCCTGAATTTAGGTGTTTCAAGACCATTCACTCTTAACTTATATTGTATACAACTATGGATGATATAGATATAATTCTACATCTTTTAACCCTAATTGCCCTATGTAACATGTCCTGTACATTGATTTACACACTTATATGATTTGTTGTGCATGTGTGATATAAAGCGCTCTGACACCCTATAATGGGATGAACAGTGCTGTAAAATAATGAAATAAAGTAGGTCTCATTTAAATCAATATTTGTATAATTACTCATGCAGGCAGATAAATCTTCCACACTTACAGTGCAGTCATATCTCTCACATAAGGAGTTGAACAAAGTCACAAATCTGCCATCTCTCAAATACTTTTGAAGCGATAACAAGCTGTGTTCCTCTGTTTTCTTTTATTGCATTGGCCTAGGTGTAAGGCTCCAGGTGGCTCTCAGCCAGGACGATACTTAAAGGAAAGGAGGGATTGTCTGCCCTTTAAATTAGGCCTTTATTCTGGGCCCAGCTGAAAGTGAAAATAAGAAAGGCCCCTCGCTGTCTGCGGGTTGCTGCGCGGATTGGAATGCAGACATCGTGACATGACACCAGGACAAATTCCGCATGTTTCCCTCGAAAATAGGTGCCGGAACCGAGATTAAACGGGCTACCCCTGCTTTCCACCACTACTGCTATTAACAACACACTTGTGCCTCCCACTTCTTTCCTTTCGAATTTAAACTTCTATGTTAGTTATCCTTACATTCTTAAGTATTTTGTATTCTGAAAACCAATAATTATGAAAAAAAAACGTTTTGCACCGTGAAAAAGGCAGTTCGACAGCTACGTAAGAAAAGACTGTCCAGCTTTTATAGAAGAAATTAGCTCTTGGCTATAAGATCTAGTTGGCAGGTGGACCGTGGCAAGACGCGATGACGTTATCGAAATGAGCCGAGCTCGTGGTAGAAAAGATGTTCGCTCCGTAGCTAAAAACACAAGAAACAGTACGTGGCGGCACACATCGGGTGCGTGTTCCTTAGCTAGGGTGGTGCATAAAGGAGGCACGAGGGTGTAAACGGGCATTCGTGTTAGGGCCTGGCAAACACACCGGTAAAGTAGAACACATCTGCGGCACGAAACGGAAACGGTGGGATTATATTGTGACAGCTAATGCGACTATTGGAGCACATGCGCAACATCAGACTGCCAGAATTTTAGGCGTCTGGTGCCTCGGATACAGGGAGGGACGATTCCATTCAGCTACCAATGAGCTTCGTCGTGATAATCTACGGAGCCTACAGACCGAAGCCGCTCCTCCATAGGCAAATACCTTTTTCTAGCATAACTTTTCCGAATGATCTTTTTAAATGGTAGACCAAAAACGCGTTTAGCGTCTCCACCCTATATTGCAAGGCATCCTATATTTTAAAACGAGCCCCGTTCCAAGAAGACCGCTAACTTGATCTTTATTGGTGTCCCTTTTTTGTTTCAATCACGTTGTTTTGAAACCCAGCGATAGGACAGTAGTACTTGTGTAGGATTGGAGGAATGGTTTCTCCTTCATATGTGTCACCAACAAGGGACTTAGATCGTCGAAAGCTTGTTTGTTATTGGCTGCCTGGTCGCTCCTCTCCCTATAGCTGCTGTCACCCAAAGCAGGATGCAGTGGATGTTATTAGAACAAAACAAGAGGCTTCTGGAGCTAAATAATCCCCTAAAGCACAACAACGACTGGTTACAATTGTAAACAACGGAGAGCGGAATGCAAGCCAGTGTCATTTAAATTACACGCAGTTGGCATATTGCCTGGCCCTAATGTGGCTGCTGGTTTTACGCATGTGCAATGCATAGGGTGCTTCTCCTGAACCTTTGCGGGTGGGGGAACATGGCGGGTGAATGACGTCAGGCGGGGGTGGGAGGGTAGGGTAACACAGGGAGCGGTGAAAGGGCCGCCGCTCAGAGTGTGTGCCCGGCCCATACCTCCGGCGTTCAGCGAACAAAGCGGGAAGAAGGAAGCGTTATAAGAGGGGGGGAAGTGGAACCTCCGATACAGCCTTCCCTGCTCTCGGATATGGCAGCCCGGGGAGCGCTGCTGCTGTTTATCTGTTGGGCGGCCAGTGCGGGAGGTAAGAGGTGCTCTGTTTGTCTGGGAACGGGGTGGTGGATATAGAACACGGCCTCCGCTGTCTTTATCCCTTTGCTTTTGGAATTGGTCTTGAGGAAGTGGCGATATTCACAGTGGTGGGACGGCTGCTTGAGGTGGCTGGACGGCGTTGTTCTGGCTGTGCTGCTGCAGGTGTTGTGGTATTAGGAGCAGTGGTGGTACTCCAATCTTTGTTGCTAGTGGCAGTTGTTTTGAAGGCTCGGGCTGGTGGTGATGGTGTTAAAACTGGTTGTAGTGTCAGTGCTGATGGTGACATTCCTAGTTGTGGTGATGGGTACGTAGTGCTGCTGCAGCTGGCTTGTAGCGATGGCTTTTCTTGGTATTGTCATCGTTTCTTTTTTTTTGTGACAGTGCTGCTGTCGCCAGTGTACATTGCTCTAGTACCTACGGTGCTGCGCCTTGGAAACAGAAGTAGTCTTGGTGGTAAAGGTTTTGTGACTGTTAGTACTAATGGAACATGGTTGTTTTTTGTTGCTGCTACTTTAGGCGGGTTTTGTGGATTGAAACTAATGGTAGGTAGCATTACTGTTGCTTTTGTTGGGGCTGGCACAAGCAGATACCGCTACACCTTATTCCTGAAGTGGCCTGGCCATGGTAAAGTATGTGTTTCTTTGGTGAAAGGGTAGCAGTGAGGGCCTGAAGCATGCCAGAACACCCTCCCTTCACCATTTCTGGGAATGGACGAACCAAACAACTTGGAGAGGGCTGTCAGTGTCAATTTAGACTTTTGTTTTACAAACAACAACAAATGTCGTTCAGTAAATAACTGTGTAACATTGTAGGTTGTGATGGCTTGTATAGAGCCAGCAAAAATGTCTAGGATGTGATCCTTTGAGACCTCTCATCAGTCTTTCCGCTATCATAAGAAAGAAGACCTGCATTTGTGAGTTGTGCAAAGTGTGTGTGTTTTGAGCACAAACTTAACAGACGAGATATGTTTTCAATATTTCATTAGCAGTTACGTCAGGATGTGATGGTTAACGTGTCACAATTTGTCTTACATGTACCAGGCTAGAACATGGGTTTGTTTATTTGAACGTATACCATGTAGTGGATCCAGTGCCTTGTCTGATATTTAATCTGTAAAGTGACTTGAAGATTATTGACCTCCACCTATGAAAGTGCTTTGAGTGTGGTGTTCCTTATGCTATGTGATACATGCAAGTTGTATCTTGAAATTATCCCCTTATAATGACGGACAAATGGTGTGCAAGAATAAAATTACATTTGCCACGATACAGCTTGTGGCAATGCCACTGTGCAGTGTCTCTAGACAAGTGATGTCATTGTGGCCAGAAAATGCAAAATCCTGTGCACAAATATGTGAGTTAACCTTGGTAACAATTGTTAAATTCCTCTCTTGATGCTTCTGTGTGGTGGAGGGGATTTATTTGTGAGAATGTTGCACAAAGATAAGGGTATGCATTTGTCATCATTTTGGGGGTTATTGTCTGTGTTCAAGAGAGTCTGTTAATGGCACTTCCGTGTAGAAATACCACTAGTTCTGGTAAATGTGCTCCCCCGAGCTGGATCACCATTTAGGAAGTAAATACTGGGGAAAATATAATATTTTTGTAAAGGATGGTTCTTCTCCTTTGAGCTGGAATTCTGCATGAATGAAGCTTCACTCAGATAAGGGTTTCCTCTTGCTAGTGTCTTTGGCGTAGGCATTGCACGGAAAATTAGCTTTTCTGAGATATTTATTTAAATCCTATTGCCGGATATCTGGTTCACAAGGGCGGATATGTTTTTGTTTCTGCGACCGGCTTCGTGCCATGATGTCATTTCACATATCGATGAGACTTCTGCTCTCAAGCCCCCACCTCGTGCTGTTTGTGTGTGATGAAGCATACACCAGTGACTGTCTGCTTACTCGATTTTTCCCGTCTTGTTTCCGTTCCCACCCCTTCCTCCTACGCTTACCACTCAGCCTTTACCGTGGAAAAACATGAGCACGTTTAGCAGCGAATTTTCATGTTTTTAATGTTTTATTTCTCCAGCCCTTTCCTTCTACCACTTTGAAAAGGTGTACATTAATAATACATTTTCTGGAAACGTTTGTTCATCATGCCCCATCCGACGGTACCTTTAGGCTACCGGCCTTGCATTGCCCCTGCAGCGTCGTGACTAATATTAGCTGTGGAAGGCGACAGTGCTCTTATCAGAGGAAGGACGAGCCTTCATGCCGTTTCAGAAGTGTACATTCAAAAGAAGCGAACAAAATAAGAGATCACGACTTTTCAGGGATTTGTGGTTTGTACTGTCATAACAAGATGACAAACGCGACTTGTGATAAATAACGATATATACATTATTATATATTTTTTTTCTATGCACGCCTCTGGTAGTTGGTGTAGGCGTTTTATGAAGGCTTCTTTAGTGTGATTAGAGCAACTCTGTGCTTTCTGTGTGACTGGGCGTGGTAGCATTGATTAAAAAAGAGAAACTGGGTTGGGAACGGACGAACGGCGCAAGTAAACAGTGTTGCAGAACTGCAAATATGTTCACTTGGCGTGCGCCACTGATTGAGAACAAGTTATTGGATTAAATTGTTCAAGCAGTAGGCCTGGTTGAGGCATTGAAAGTTGTGCATATACATGAAAATACCGTATTTCTTGCCTTTGTGAACTTAACGCAGGCCATGGTAAGTGGAAGGGTACTGGGCACCGTTGTGATGGCACCTTGCCCCTCTATTGATATATCTTAGTCACCTGTTTTGTAGCTGGTAGGAAACGTGAAAGCATATTTTATTTGTTTTACAAGCCTTGTTCTTGTTTCCTTTTGAGAGAAATACACTACACGATTTTAGAAACTTGATTAAAACACAAAAAGTGAAATAACTTGGTGGATATCCCTTGTTGTATAATGCAGATTTTCCTAACTAGTGAAGGGAAGTCTTGATTTTTATTAGACAGAGGCTTTCTTCACTTCCTACTTTTGTTATAGATGCCAGGAATCATAAAAAAACTACTACACTTGCAAGCCAATCCTGGGTTAAAATCTATGTATTAAGGGAAAGTAAAACCATCAATCATTGACGATATATAACAGTCACCAGGAAGCAACAGCCTATTTTCTTGATGTGAAGTCATATTAAATTCCATGTCTGAAATCGAAGAGCTTCAGAAGAAGAAACCCAAGAGAAACAATTGAATAACTTCTTTCGAATCGCCAAATGACTTATCAGGAATACCCAGAAGCCTGGACACTTAAGCTATATATGTGTCCTATTGAGAAGAAAACTTAAGAAGAAGAACCAGGACTTTCAGCAATTGAAGCTGAAAGAAAGAGTTCAGAACATTTATAATATAGAAAACTTAATGCAGGGCTCCAAAAAATATACGAACCATGATAACCCTGATTTTATCAGGGTAAGCTGTTCCTAGTGCCCACTGGGCCATTCTAATGAGAGCTTGAGCTGGCAAAGAACAGGTTTTGTGTTCATTTAGAAAGTGAATGAGCAATAAAGATGCATATTAAATCTTAACTTGTCATATTTTCTGTGTTTTCAAAGACAGAGGTCAAATGTGAGCTTATGTCTTCTTACATATTGCTGCCTGGAGATTGGTGTTTGCTTTTCTATTTTTGGCTTTAAAGTTAGAAGATTATGTAAATGAACCAATAACACAAAAACAAGTATGGGGTTCACTTATAATGAGGAGCTGCACCCAGGGGAAATTTCCTGGTGCTCCTTAACCTCACTAGGTGAGTGGGTGATGTATGGGTGCTGTGAAGGGTCCTGAAGTGATGATGGGAGGCGTTTCCTTTACGGACTAGGTGGTCTCACACACTATATAGTGTCATGCTTCATCATTTGACCACCTAGCCTCACCCAGGTAGGACAGTGCCACATGGGCGGACTCAACCTCACCGTTAAAGGAACAGGAGGGAGTGCATACATTTTTACTTTCTGGAAATTATGGGATCCAGCTGAACTCAGGGAAAATATAAAAACACCTAGGCAGTTACCTGTGTGAAAGTACACTTTTAATAATGGTGTCTGCTGGTGTGTTTAAAAACTGGGCTGGGACACCTCTGTGAGTGTAAGGACTCACTGGGTCACCTATCTAAAAATAAATGGCCAACATGTTTCTTCCCTCTATAAAGAGCCAAGGAAGGTCTAGGGGCATTCTTCAGGGCCTAGGATCCCTTAAAGTCATGCATTACAAAGAAAAACGTCATAGACTCAGTAAGAGTGTGGGTAAAATATTGTGAGAATTGGATTGGCCTACCTGAAGCGAGGAACTACCTAGGGTAGGCCCTAAGTCTAAAGGCTACTTGGCCCAAAACTCCAGGAGGGGGAGTGTCCCCTTATAGTCACACATACATCAAAGGAGGTGCTCGCTGTGCGCCTAGTCCGTCCCCTCACTGGACCGCTTGTGGTGACAGCTCCTCATTATAAGTGAACCCCATACTTTTTATGTTATTCGTTCTATACATAGTGAGATAGTAAGGGTTGATTCCTTCAGGTTTGTTTGATTTAAGTCTCCCTGACTCTCTGTATGTGTTACGATTATGTAAATGGAACTGTCTGACAATTGTGCTGTGGTACAGGGAGTATGAAATGAAAAGCTTCAGGATGTCCGATTGTTTCTAAAATAACATTTATATGATTTGTAAATGAAATATGCAAATATATCGGTTTAGAAAGCATATTTTTGTAATTCCAACGGGTAATGGAAACAGAGATTTTAATAGGATCAAAACACTTTAATTGGTGACGTGTAAATGATAAATATTTGCTGAAACCAGATTTCCACATTATTGCTGCATAGTTGGATCAGGAAAAACTGAACATCAATGGGAAATTTAGAGGCAATTTCAATAGAAAATGTGCTGTCTGTAAATGAGTGTGGTACTACATCATGATTCAGTAATATATTTATTAAAAGTGAGTTTTTTTTTTTTTTTTTTTTTTTTTTTAAAGCGTCCTGCCCTGATTAGTAAACTAGGAGGCACGTCAGAGGTCATGCATACCCTTTATACTGACTAGTCTTATTACACCTCGAGCAAACATTTAGGCCCTCATTATGACCTTGGCGGTCTTCTATGAAGACCGCTGAAGTCCTGCCAGACCGAAGACCGCCAGTGGTGGCGGTCTTCCGCCAACCATATTATGACTGCTGGCGACCCTCCACCATAATTTGGGCGGAGAGCCGCCAGCAGCCATACTGGCGGTCGGTGGTGCAGTGGAGGCTGCTTCCCCGCCACGTCATCAGACCACTGCCCACCGAATTACGTTGCAGTATTCGGTGTGGTGGTGTTCTGGTGACGGGGTGCTGGCGGTGGAGCAGGGCCCATGGAACCCGTTCCCTCCCGGACGACCACTGAGACAGGTAAGGTGATCGCCCGACAGGGGGGTGGGGTGGGTGTTGTGTGGTGTGTGCGTGAATGGGGTTGTTACTGTGAGTGTTTAGAGGGGGTGTGTGAGTGCATGTATGTATGTGGGGGGTGTGATGTGTGTCAGGGGGATGTATTGTGTATGTGTGTGTGCATGAGTGGGGGGGTATGTATTGGAGGGGCCCATGGAGTTCGGGGGGGGTGGGGGATTGGAGGGGGGGCCTTTAAGCTTTGGGGGGCGGTAGGGGAGCCGTGGCTGTTGGAGGAGGACTCCGGGGAAGGGGGCGGGGGAGACCCCTATCAGTGCCAGGCAAGGAATTCCCTGGAACTTATAGTGCCTACCGCCATGCTTTTTGTGGTGGTACAGATGCCATGAAAACTATGGTGGTATGCGGGGTCATTATCCCGCAGGCGGACTAGTGACGGCCGTCTGGCTGGAGACCGTTGTCTCCAGCCTGGCGGTCGTTACTGCCGTGGCGGACAGTGAGGTATATTGGCGGTTAGGCATGAGCCAAACTGCCAATGTCATAATTTGTCGGTAATTGTTGGTGGTGCTACCGCCAAGTTAACACCGTCCGCCAGGGTTGTAATGAGGGCCTTAGTCTATTTAATAAAACAAGTGTTATTTTATAGGGGACATGCTGAACTCACATATTTGAAGGTGCCTTCATATGTGATATAAAAGAAAATTGTATTTCACTGAACCACATTTATCGAAGACCACACAATTGGAGACCAGCATATGGATCAACAATATTACAGATAAGTTTATTAAAATCCTTAGACCTGCAGGTCTAATAACACTTCTATGATTTTCAAGGCCCTTGATGGGAGGGAAACAAAACACCTCACGGTATAGACAGTTGAGAGATCATATTCACTTTTGTGTCTTTAAAAAAAAAAATCAGGACTTGCCTTCACTGATGTAGTTAAGCAAATCTGTATTTTATAACAAAACCGGTGGGTCATTATGTTTGTTTAAAACCCATTTGTTGTTACCAAATAGACATGACCCACAGGTTTGCAATACAACATCCTGAATGTTGATACACTGGACCAGTGTTTCTTAGCCTATGGCCTGAGGACCTCTGGGGGTCTGCAAAGCCTACTCAGGGGGTTGGCAACTGCTTAGAAAATTAAATAATATTAACAGATTAAACAAAAGTAAGTGTGTGTGTGTATGTGTGTGTGTATGTATATATATATATATATATACATATATATATATATTAAAAAAATTGAATGTGAAGGAATTTGAAATTGGAGACTAAAACTGAGTCAGTATCCTCAGATTGAGTAGTACAAGTGCCTCAAACAGATAATAGTATGGCATTAAGTGGCCTAGAAAAGCTCCAACTTTCCTTTTAAATTACATTTTAGATGGTTTTTTTTTCATGTTTGTGAATTAAATAAAATACTTCATAATTTTTGTATTTGTTCAACGAATGCTTATTTCTCTCCTTTTTTTGTTGTTTAAATCATCAAAATTTCTTAGGGGTGGGGAAGCTAGCTTCCAGTAATGACTGTGGGGGCGCCCCCGAATCCCAATAATTTCGTGTGTGGTGGGGGTAGGTAAAAGATTCCATTAATTGGCTTGGTTTGCTAGAACTGCAGGGTTGAACTGGGACCAAAATATAGTCCTGGGCAACGAAATAAGTGGCCGAAGTTGGCTAACCTGATAGCTCAAAAACGTGGCCTACATTTGTAAATCAAGCCCGCTGTGAACTTTTAGGCACGTTGTATGAGTGTTTCGCAAGGCATGGGAGACTGCATGCATTTGTATTTGCTGCAGGCAATGTTTGTATTAATATTGGAGAAATCTGCAGGAAAAACCTGCCTACCTAGCCATAAAACAGGGCCAAAAACTGCTGAAAACCCGGCCCACACACTGATCTGTGAGACCACCCCATCGGGCACTGCGTGATTGCTCTGTAGGCCATTCCCACCCTGCCTGAAGAAGCCGGGATCGGATGTCATTCGACATGTATTCATGCCTTCTTTTCTTCCAGACATGGCTGCGAGGCATATGACAGCTTGCCAACTTCCGGGTCACTTTCAGCGCAGTTTACATGCATGACATCCCTGCGCTTTGTATGTCTCATGCCCTCTTTTGCTCTTCACTGGTATAAATCCTGTAGGGAGACGACATTTTACACGTCATGGAGGTACTGTGATTCTTGACTTTAATCAAATTTGTCTGCCATTTTAGCTCGCCTCATGTTGCATTACGTTACACCTTTTTTGTACAGTGTGCGTTTACCACTGACTCGGATTGACAATTTATTTTCAAAATGCCAAAACTTCCCTCTAAGCTTTGTTTGATATACCAAATGCCCTCGTTCTGCCACAAGGGATTGAGGTCCTTGCTTTACGGAAATAAAAATGTGGTTACTCTTTGGGAACATACACGTGGCGGAGATGGTGGAAACCTCTTTCCAGGCGAAGATAAGCCCGAACGTGTCCTTACAGGAGCCCGAAGCGCGCCCGGAAGAGTAAGTCCAGTCCAGTCAAGCGAGTTCATCACGGTGCCTTTTATGTTCTTCGTGGGTGCGCATACGCCTTAAGAATTAAATGTATATACTTGTTTGGTTTTCTAAATGTTTATGCCCAAGTGGTGCTTTTGTTGAATAAGAAACAGATGGACTTGTAGCTTTTTCTTCTTTCCAACAGTGTTTTGTGCTAGAATTTTTTTCGGTCTGCTTTTCTACATGTTTAAGGCAGCATAAAGTACAGGTGCAGAAAATATCTGATTTTGGCCGATCGCAAAAAAATCTATGGTATAATTTTCCATTTCGCCTTTTTCCATTGCTCTGAACAAAGCCAGAATTCCGCCATTCTTTTGTCAGCTTGTTGTAGCATCTGCTAGGTGTTCATTGAGTATTCAGTCAGTACTGAACTGTGGGTGAGCATCCTGTTCGGGTAACCGGAAATGCATAGTGTAATCCAAGGCAGGCAGATACGTGGAGTTGCCCGCATTGGAAAAAAGAAAAATGTAAAGTTGACCCAACTTGAATATATACACGTTTTTAGGTATTGCCTACAGATAGCTTTAACTCTCTAGGGATAACTTAATTTATGATGAGAAGGAGACACAAATCTCACAACCTTTTGAAAAGCACATTTCAGCCATTGGTTCTTGTGGTTCATTTCAACTGGCTTCAGGCTCCTAGGAGGCTGTCCTTCAGCCCATGGCATATAATGGATCCATATTGCATTAAAATTATCCTTGCCCACCATTCTCACAATATCTATTAGTCTCAGTAGGTGTTCTATTTCTACCCTCCCCCTCCCCTCCAACTTCTCCCATTTCCGCAGGTAACCCCTACTTAGGTACACCACATGTTTTGCTCTTTGGCACCTGTCCAGGTCAAGTTCCCAGTCGACCACCCGTGGTGGATGTGGAGTGGGTTCCCAAACATCTGTGCTGTATTAGGCTTCACCACTGTCGCGGCTAATGCCTACCAAATCTTATGATACTTAGGCCATTGTATATCTCCAGTGACATTTAGTAGAAGCCGTCTGGCATTGAAAGGTGTATCTACGCCTGTGACCTGGGTCATTATATCTACTATCTTTCCCCAGAAGTCTTGGATTTTAGGACATTCCCACAGTATTTGATTAAAAGTCCCTGCCTGCCCGCAGTCTATAAGGCACATTGGGTTAAGTGCTTCCCCTATCTGATGCATTAGCGTCTGAGAATAGTATACTCTATGTAGGATATTACGTTGTACTAATCTAAAGTGGGCTTGGATCGCCACCTTTCTAGGGCTCTGTATTGCTTCACTTTAGTCCTGATCTTCTAGCAATCCTATATCCTGATCCTGTGCTGCCCGTAGCTACCCCAGTCGGTCCGGCAGATTGTACATTGGTTTCTTACAAAGAAGGGAGATTACTTTTTCAGTCAGGGGGTCCCATAGTACTCTGTCCTCTAACGGAGCTGCCGGACACAACTGCTCCCCCTCCAATATATGGCATCTAATGGCGTGCCCCAGTTGTAAGTACCTGTACCTTTCAGTGTTGTTCATTTCAAATTCTGTTTGAAGGGACTCTAATGTAATGTATGTCTGATCTCAAATCTTAATCTCACATCTCCAAGGTGTTCATTTCCTATCAGAGCCCACTTTGAAAAGCGCTTGGAGGCCTCCTACTTCTCTTAGCATGCTGCTATCCCACAGCAGAGTGAATTATGTGAGTTTACCCTCCCAGCCAGGTTTCTAGTTGCTTCTCTCCATGCCCCCACTACCGACTGAGTGTGGAGGGGCTTTGTCTGTTCCTGTGCCCTCCAGTAAAGAAAGGGCAAACAGCCACCAAGGCCCATTGCCATTCTGTCGACTTGGTAGGCTGCTCCTTCTCTATCCGCATAGAGCCAGTCATTTATTAAAACCTGTTGGGAGGCCCAATAATACTGCTACAGATTTAGGACCGCTAGGCCGCCTCATATACTCCCCTCTGCAGTTCACTTAGCGCTATGCTCGAGCTATCTCCATTCCAGAGTAGTTGGCGCAATTCATGTTCTAATTTACAGAAAAAAATTCTCAGGGGTATCTTATATGGTGTATTTTGGAGGATGTATAGCAAGCGTGGGAGGGTCATCTTTTTAAAAAGGGCATCCCGCCCCATTAATGCAAGTGGGAGCACCTGCCAATAGGGTGCATCTCAGAGGAGTAGTTCCAGTTGTGAGATCAAATTCCTGTCTAAGAAATCATCTAATTGTCTAGTGATGTAGATACCTAAGTACTTGAAGCTGCGTACCTCCAGTGGCACTGTGCATTGCTTCGGCAACTGTAATGGTTCTCCGTCGGAGGGAAGACAGAGATTTCCCCCAGTTGATCCGGTATCTGGAGTAGTCTCCAAAAACACACAGTTTGCAAAAGCCAGTCAGTGGAGAACTCTGGTTATGTCACATACAGTAGTACATTGTCTGTGTAGGGGGATATTCTCTCATTTGATTCTTGTCCCATTGGTATGTCCCATATTAGGGGGTCCTGTCGGACCCAAGCGGCTAAAGGCTCGAGGACCAGACCAAAGATCATAGTGGACATCCCTGTCTTGTCCTCTTATGGAGGGTAAATGCCTGTGACACTGTTATTGACACATACTCGTGCCAAAGGCTCTTTCTAGAACAGTCTAACCCAGTCGAGAAATTTAGGGCCAAAGCTCATCTTCGCTAACACAGCAAACAGGTAGGACCATTCTACGCTGTCAAATGCCATCTTGGAATCCAGTGACAATAAGGCAGCTGGCTCATGGGAGGATTCCTTAGTGCCATGTAGGACACCATAGAGGCGCTGGAGATTTAGCCATGTCGCCTTGTGCGGCATGAATCCAGACTGGTCTGGGTGAATTAGTTTGGTGATGACCGCCCTCCGCCCATTCGCAAGGGCCTTCACCAGTACCTTTTCCTTGAAGTTAGGCAATGAGATGGGTCTGTAGGATCTGCACTCATTGGGTTGTTTGGCTTGTTTAGAGATCACCACTATCGTGGCCATCCGACGGTCTTCCGGGATTGTCCCATCTTCTCTTGCGGATTGTAACAACCACAAGGGATGCTCTCCAGTCTTATCCGCCAGGCATTTATATAATTCTATAATAATGGCAGTCCCGGCCCCTTTGCCTTCCTAGACGGCAGGGCTCAAACAACCCTGGTTAATTCTTCCATCGTAAGATCTTGTTCTAACTCCATGTAATCTTCTTCCATAAGCGTTTGAAGTGTGATATCTCGCAAAAAATCGTTGCAGTCCTCTCTCAACATAGTGGAGTAGGAGGCATCTATAGTCTCATATTACATCGCAAAGGTATTAGCTATGGTCACCCTCATAGTCTGCAGTTTCTCATCTTGATATCCGATATCTAGAACTCAGGTGCGGCCTTCATCCCGCCTCCCCAGCCACACAAGCAACTTAGTGGGTTTGTCACCAGTGTCATTGACGGTGCTGGGATGGCAGTGCATGAGCTCATGCTTTATTTTCAGCCCATTCCCTAAGTTCGTGCTGCTTCATGTATAACTTGTGTCACAGCTGAGCTGAATTTGACCTTCTGGTCGCAAGGCGGGCCTCCAGGTGAAATCCCCCTCACCCTGATAGCTGTGGAGCTAAAATTGCCAATTTTTGGGTGAAGAAGTAGTCTTGGTATGCCAGGCTGCCGCGTGTGTGTGTGTGTGTGTGTGTGTGCGTGTGTGTGTGCGTGTGTGTGTGTGTGCGTGTGCGTGTGTGCGTGTGTATATTTGTATGTATATGTGTGTGTGTGTATGTATATGTGTGTGTGTGTATGTATATATATATATAGTCGCACTGTAGGGTTGTGCACACACCAGATATGTCAGCTCAACCGCTTGGAGAAAGTCTCCTACCAGGCCTGCTGCCCTCGCTATTTGTATTCCATTGCTGCTGTCCATGCCTGGGTGTAGGACAATGTTAACATCCCCCTAGGGTCAGCTACTGAGTTGGGAGTTCAGCACCTACTGTATCTCGAGGGCTTGTGTGTGTAGTCTGGGTGAGGGGGGCATATAAATGGAACCGATGTTGAGGAAGGTTCCTTCCCAGCTCCCCATAAGTACAACTTATCTACAGAGGGAGTCTGCCTAAATCTGTGCAGGGATTAAGGGAACAGTATGTGTTTTTTTTATTTTATTTTTTTATATATTTTTATTTTTATTTTATACAAAGGATTACCTACCCCTCCCAATCTGTTGTAGAGCCAACAGGGTATCTACGAATCTATCCAAGGCCCTGTAATGATTCCCTTTAAGGTGTTTCCTGTAGCAGGATCAGGTGTGGGGCTTTTCTCTGTGGGTACTGGAGTACCACTGTGTGCTTAAGCTTACTCCCTAGACAGTTGACGTTCCATGTCCATAAATATTCAAGATATTACGTTTCTGGGGTCCCATGTGCGTTGGCATGAAGTGACTGGACAACCTTTCACGCGGGGATTGTGTTCCCCACCTTCTAGGCCCGCCCTGATAATATCCTGTAACTGTATAGCAGTTGAGCATGTAAATAATAAAAAAAAAAAAACATCTAACAATATCAATAATCCCGAATAGGTGAACCACCCAGCTACCGTGCCATGTAGGTTCAGAACTGCCCACCTCTCCAACCTGCAGAGCATCTGTCACCCACAGTAATGAATATAGTGCACTAAAACAAACTATGGGGCAGTGAGCAGCGCCACAGCTAGCCACCAGATTTACCGCCATTAATGTTGGCTCACTTCTTTGTCCTCTTCTATTTGTTCACAGTACCTAAAGCATCATTCCAAGTATGGGCCAGCCGCCTGACTTAAAAACTGGTGAGTTTCTTCCAGAACCCCCACCCCTTCAAGGCATAGTCCAGGCTTACCTGGTGTGAGGAAACAACCCCATTGCCCACACCTGCATTTAAGCCAGCGGTTTCCATGCCCGCCAGTTCATGTAGCCTCCATATCGTGGGTTTCCACTTTGACATTCCTGACTTCTTCCAGATCGCATGCTGTACTACTCCCGTTTCTGTCCATTGTGGTTGCATTGGTGTGTCGTCCATGGTTTCCGCTATCCTTCTAGCCACTCCCAGGCTGCTTCTGGTGTCAGGCAATGCCAGATATTGCCTTCTGCAATCACTCGTAGTTTGGCAGGGTAGAGCATCGTATATTTGAGATTGAGTGTTCTGAGCCCTTAACAGGAAACTGCACCATTGACATTGGACATGCAAAGTGAAATCCAGAAAAAAACGATGGTGGTATTCTAGTCGTTAAGGTCGCCATGGGCTCGGGCCGCCTGGAGTATCGCGTCCCTGTTGCGATAGTTAACTATCTGGGTTATGATGGTTTTCGGGGGAGCCCCTGTTTTTGGCAGAGGTATTCTGGGTTTATGCACTCGTTCCACCAAGAAGAAATTTGACGGTCTCTTGGTACAAAGGGTGTTAACCATAAGATCTTCAAGGAAAGGTCCACACATGGGCCTTCAGCCCCCTTCTGAACCTCCACCACCCGGATGTTGTTCCGTCTCTCCCGTCCCTCCTGGTCCTCCAGTTTGGCTGTCAAGGCCGTAGTTTGTTGAGTGAGGGACTGCACCTGGGATTCTAGTCTTAGTGGTGGAGCAATGTGGGCCTCCGCTGTTGTCATTTTGCAGTTCATCGTCTGGATGTCTGCTTGAAGGAGAGCTACATCTATGGTGACTATTTCCAGCTTGGGTTCTAGTGTACCACTTAGGTCATGGATCGCTGCCATTATGGTGCCCAATGAAAGCTCCCCCGTTTGCATTGGTTCCTCTCTCTGCTCCCCATCCCCAGGCCTTCCTCCTGGGACTGCATAATTGTCTATTTTGTTGGTTTTAGGGGCAGTTTTCCCTTTGAACTTCCCCTTGGTGAAGTTTTATCTTCGGATATGACTCTAAGGCAGGTATAAGGCTCGTTCTCCTTTGCATCCCCCAATTTCCCATTCACGGCTGTGGGATGTTGCAGCCACAGCCAAAGCCATGTCCAGCAGTCCACTTCGGTGCCTCACAATTTTGCGGTTTACTCAGTCCTGTTCCCTTGTCCCTGCAGTGTCAATTATTTAGGGTACCTTTGGCTGTGTCGGGGAAGGGGCCTGCCCTCACCTTCAGCTGACTGCTTCACTGCTGCAATAGTCCCTCTGTGGCTGTCCAATCTAGAGCCCCCCGGCCTGTCTAACTGGAACAGATGGAACACAGGCTTCCAGGTCATGTCCCAAGCCGATGCCAATCTGCCTAAGTTGTGATAGTGATCCACGCAACAGGGTACTCACTGCCCGGTCCCAAGATGCCTCCTGGGTGGCAGGCCCGGAGCCTTCAAGGCTTTGCCTTTTGGGCCGCTGTCTTGTCTCCTCCATTGGGCCCTCCTGGCGCACCCACAGCACTTCCACCATCGCCAGGGCTGGACAAATTCCACAGCGCTGACCCCAGAGCTCTCCTCACCTCTGTGCTGCCACAGGCCTCGCCTGGCAGGACGGATCAGCGTCGTGTCTCCACCACCACTCGTCCCACGTCTGTGACTCACCTCTACACCTCACAGTGGCTGTCAGTTTTCAGAAAGTGTGTGTGTGGGGGGGGGAGAAGTACTGAGGGGCACCGCCTAACAGTTTATTTCCTCAGCGGTTCATCGCCATGTGGCCCCGGCCCTCTATGTTTGACTCTGCTTTATTGCATCTCCAGTGCCTCGGGTGTGGGGCAGGCCAAAAGACGGCTGTCCCTATGTTCTCCGGTTGCTCCACATTGTTTCTATTGTCTCAGGTAGCAGAGGATGTCACAGATTTTGGGTTTTAAAACTGCCACGGCCGCAGAACTCATTTAATGTGCAGCGATCTTGGCAGCCGCCAAACCAAGCCCTCTGCTTTTCTTTTTTATTCTGTGTGGAGGACCTTCAGCCCCCAGCACTTTATTGATTTGACATATTCCACCACCGTCCAACTCTGGCCCCTTTTAATTTTTTATTTTGACTTCTAACATGACAGCCATGTTGGAATTAATAAACAAGCCAAAAACGCCACGCTTCTTGTGATATTTGCAGGCTCATGCACAACTACATTTGCAAGAGCATGGTGGCTATCTTCTAATTAAACCATTCCAAAATTGCCATGGTGTGCTTTTGCTTTATTTTGTTTTACTTTTCCAATATAACTTGGACTAGGTTAGAAAGTGAAATAAAAAAAGATAATACATTGGCGCTTGCCTGTTAAAGGCAAGACCTATTGGTTTTTCCAATGCTTGTTTAACTGTTGAAAGCGTATGCATTGTCTTCAACTCTGTGCCACATTTTCAACCTAATAATTGAGGTTAGTAATGAATCTCTGCAGAATTCTTGTACCTAGAAAGTAAGCCCTACTTGTGAGAGACCTATAATTTGCGTTGCGGCCAGTAACTTCTTAATGTGGTACAGCTACCCCAGCCCCTGAGTTTTTGAAATGTTGAAGTTGACTGCAGACTTGCAGCACCAAGGCTGCCTAACGTGGACAGTTAGTTATCTATCTGAATGAGTCTATTTTAAATTTTATTTTGTTTTGTTTCCTGTCTTCGCTGCTAAATACATTTAGTTGTGACTCTAAGTAATTTGCTAAGTCTTTGAAATGTCTGTCTTTTTTTTTTTTTTCTTTTTTTAAGGAGTTCCATACATTTCATTCAGTTTATCGTTTTTTTAATTGCATTTTTTTTAACCAGTTATTGCATTGGTATATGTTCGGTACTTTCCCTACTGTTCACGAATAAATCATGTTCTATTATACCTATGAAAGGGTACTCTGACTTTGTGCCTCCGATAGCTTGTTGCCCGATACTCCACACCGGCTTCACTCCTCTGCCCTTTCTAACATGAAAGTCATAGGGCAGAATTACCCCATCTCATTACATAAAAGCAAGCATTGGCATTGGGAAAGCTAGTGGGTCCTGCCTATGCAAGAGCTATTGTCTCTGCCAATGTGTTTTAGCCATGTTGTACACCAGTGTGGCTGCTGTTCATCATGGCTAAAAGTTAGTGGCGTAGAGGAAAGTGGCGTGGGGTATCATACAGTGGAAAGAGGAGGAGTGTAATCGAATGTTGCAGAGAAGACTGGCGGAGTGGAGTAGCTTAGTGTACAGTGTACTGGTGTAGAAGCATTGGCTTTGAGTGTTGCAGAGTAAAGTGTTGTAGAGTGCAATGTAATAGAATTAAGCTGTATGCAATGCAGTGCTGAGTAAGAGCAGTGGCGTAGAGTAGTGTGCAGTAATGTAGAGTGGATTGGCACAGTGTTGCAGTGTGTATTGACGTAGAATTCAGCAGCATATAATGCAGCATCATAGGTTAGTGCTGCACAGTAGAGTGCAGTGGTGTTTAATGCAGTCCTAGAAAGTGCAATTTTTGGTATTAATAGAGGTTTTGTTTTGAAAAACTACAGTAAGATTTTGAAGTGATGCTAATGGTGACCCTTATTTCGCTCTAACATGCTTTACTAGTATAGTGGCTGCTGCTTGCTTATGCGTAAGTGTGTGGGTGTAAATTTTGTATTTTGTAAAGTGATGCCACTTAACCTAACAAGTGAATATTTTGTGGGTTTGCTGCTTTGCCCCATTATTACTTACCTAGAAAACCAAAAGAATATATGAACCTGCAATCATTTATTTGCCTTTTTTCGATTATTAATGAGCATTGGTTATGTAATTATTGTGCACTTACTCAAACAGCAGTTTTCCAACTTTAATCAGTTTGTATAATGAAATTAAATTGGGCGGCAGTTTGGTGTGTTTGGTTGTAATGTGAACATTTAAATGCTTCTCAAGTACACTCGCTGAATAAACTCGCATTATCAGCCTTTCTTCTGCACCCTTGCTTTCAACTTGTAAACAGTACGAGGTCGAGCTTAATGTAAAAGAGGTAAGAGTTGTTGATTAAAAGAGGTTATGTTCATTATGCAAATGTGGATGTAGTTGCTAAGGCAAGTCTTATTGCTGGTTGTGCATAGGCGGGAATTTTCTTACTTAGGTCTCTGTTGCCTTTATTTTTCCCAATATACAGTTCATTAGCTAAATGTTTGATGGTGAATGCTGCATTGCACCCTTAACAGTGATTATGGCTCCGTTTGTTTAAACCTGGAGTGTGTGTGTGTGTGTATATGTGTATGTATGTAATTGTTTTTTATTTTATTTTTTTAGCAATTGCGCCTCCCCACTGGGTGTGGCTCTGTTTGTTCGGCCTGCAGTACTTTTTCCTTGCTTGCTCCTTATCTGTGAGCGTGGCTATATTTGTAAAGCCTCTGGTGCATTTTTTTTTTTTTTTTTTCTTCTTGCTTGCCTCATAGTGGAGTGAGGGATGGAGGCAGGTGTGCTGATTCATTTAGTAGCCATTGCCTTACTTTACCATACACATTGCGTGCACACCTCCATTGTTCTCTGTTCTGCTTAGCCAGTGTGTGAAGTCATGGAATGTTGGTGAGTGACTGGAGGAGTGTGACAGTTAGAGAGAGAGTGAGTGGGCTGAACCGAGGGGATTTTGCTCCTGGTGGGGTCTCCTTATTAAGTAACTTGTAACTTATCCTGTAACCTTTTAAATAAATCTACAACCTCTATCCTATGTGAACTGGCTACCTGACTCCTCCTTACCAAGAAGGGATTATTGAATATAACACTGGTGACGATCTGGAACTGAACCTACACATAAGGAATCTTATGAAACAAAGAAGTGAAGGACCATTGAAGAAAAGTAGATGCCTTGAACCCCACCAGTGTCTCACCCATAAGCCAGCCTGCAGACTGAGAGGTGGGGGTCTACTTAACTGTACACAGATGAGCAAATATGCTGGCTAGCAGTCACTGTTTTGAGCCAGGCCTGCGGTGCCTGGTGGGAACTGTCAGATGTGGATTTAATTGGTTGGATATTAAACAAACTATGAATATTGAAGAAGTAGCCTGCTGAACGTCGCATGCACACAGTTGGACAAAATACAGAGTCGATCTAATCTGTGGAGTGGTTTGCCGTATTTCTTGTGGTGAGTGAATTGGCAATGAGTATAACAGAGATAGGCAATTTGTGTCACCTAATTTCGGCGTTGACTTGTGCAGCGCTTTGTTAGCGCTAAGACTGTGTGTTTTACAATCGATTTACCGTGAGGGCTGGCGCTCAAGTGACTTGATGCACCGTTATTTGAAGGCGCGGACTGTTGCTTATATCATTAAATGCGTTGCAATGGGAAGGTGGGTGCTCACATATGCACAAAGGGAGAACATGTCATCTGTTAAAGACAGTGTGCGTCATCAAGGGCACACGCTCAGCTCGTAAGCAACGTTTACCTCATGCTGTCATAGTGGAGGCGTGAGCACTTGCTTATTAACTCTAATCCTTCCGTCATCTTTGGGATTCTAGGTGTGAGCTCCTAGGCTTGAGGGAACAAAATCCTGTTCATGTTGTGATCAGTGTTTCCTGGGAGCATGTCAGAGCGATAAGCGACGTAGCCGCTAAAGACTAGACCACATTTCAACAGCAAGTCAGCGTGATGAAGGAATCATTGGTGTCGACATCATAGTTTTTACAGTTGTGTCAAAGTTGTGTGCATTGTTATTTGACATTCGACTGAGCACTTAAGGAACTGTAATATGTCTTTAAATATTGGATCTATGTCCAGGGTATTGTGTGTAGTTTGGGTGACATGTCACTCACCCAAGTGGAGAACTTTGTGTTAATTACTATGGTTATTCCTTTTTTGTCATGATGATTTTGCTGCCACATATACGGTCATAGGTTCTGTGTGGCATATTCAGGTGAGATATTGCTCACCATTGTGGAGCACTTTGGGATTTGCCACTTTTTTCTAAAACAAATGTCATGCTGATTTTGCTGCCAGAGTATGTTTTTTTTTTTGCCACTTTGAGTGAAGTTGTCAGGAGAATGTTTTAAATGAATGTATGATGGAACAACAAATGCTGGAACCACGCATGCCTGAATAACAATTTTTTGTTGTTGTTCTAAAACCATGCCTAGTAAAGGCATGTGTGGGAACAGCATGCATGGTTCTAGCATGTGACCCCCCCCTCCTAAAACAAAGCTAACCCGGTTACCACCCACCCGTCCTAAAAACAACCGACCCCCCCCCCCCCAACCTCTGCACCCCACCCCTAAAAACAAAACTACCCCGATTCCACCCCCACCCTGAAAAACAAAACTACCCTGACCCCCCACACCCAAATATCAAAGTACTTCACCTCCAAAAAAACAAAAGATCCAGATTCCCCACCCAAAAACAAAAGTAGCCCAACCCCCACCCGCAAAACAAAACTACCACGACCTCCCCACCCTGCCCCTAAAAAAACAATACAAAAACTGCTCCGATCCCCCGCCCCTAAAAAAACAAACTACCCCAAGCCCTTAATCCACCCCTACAAACTACCCTCCAACGCTGCCCCAACCCCACTTACCTGACTGCGTCCTCTCCCGATGCACTCTCCCTTTTATTTTTTTTCTGCCTTAATCACACATGTGCGTTGTTGAGCACATGCGTGGTTAAGGCAGAGAAAAAGGGAGTTGTTGTTAATGCAAGCATGTTTTCGCTTGCATTAACAACGCAGGTCGTTTTTCCAGAGTTGATGTTCCCTGCTTTAAATGTGTGTTGCATGCAGTGTAATGTTGAGTGATAATCAATCAATCAAGGATTTAGAGAGCGCACTAATCACCTGTTAGGGTCTTAAGGCGCTGGGGGGGGGAGCTACTGGTCGTAGAGCCATATCTTGAGGCGCTTCCTGAATGTCAAGAGGTCTTGGGTCTGGCGAAGGTGGAGCGGTAGGGAGTTCCAGGTCTTGGCGCCTAGGTGAGAGAAGGATCTTCCTCCGGCAGTGGTGTGGCGGATGTGGGGGATGGAGGCGAGGGCGAGGCTGGCGGAGCGAAGATTGCGGGTGGGGGTGTGGAAGGTGAGTCTGTCGTTGAGGTAGGCTGGGCCTGTGTTGTGGAGGTCCTTGTGTGCGTGGATTATATAGTATGTCTAGGTGTATTATGACAGTTTTTTTGTGCAATGATATGCTGAAGTTTTACGGGTGATGTCGGTTGCTAAAACCTTTTTTTAGTTTTGCGGTTGTGCTTCTGTAAGAGTGCAGGAGTTTTGGAGAGTGGAAGTGACTATAGTTGAGTCCGTGCTTTGTGTCCCTGGTTCTGTGGATGGTTAAGCAGTAGTGGGAAAGCGTATGAAATGAAACCTTGGTCCTGTGAGTGTGCAGTAGAAGGTGTCCATGTTTTGCATGTGTATGATAGATGTATTGTGTCATTTAAGTCTCTGGACATGTGAGAGTATGTAGTAGAGGGTGAGTGTTCCGAAGCCTACAAGAGTAAACAGTATATCTTGAACGTGTAGTGCTAGTCTGCTGCTAAGCTCACAAGATGCCCTGGTGTTTGGGATGTGTGGGTTGAAAGAGACCCAGTGGTAAATTCACAAGATGTCTTGTTGTTTTAAGATGCATGTGGGTTGAAAGAGACCAAGTGCTAAGTTCACAAGATACTCCTTTTCTGGGTTGAGTGTAGATTGCAAGAGACCCATTTGCTAGAATCATGAGGTTCTCTTTTGCCAGATTGGATGAGGGTTGACCTGTATATGGATGCGCTTTTGGTTTTGTATAGATGGGGTTGAATGCGACCCCTATGTGAATTAATATTATAGGTTTAAATGATTTAGAAGACTTACCGAAGCTAGAGTCTCTTATGTTTTCTGCTTACATTTTATTATTTTCTATCTTGAATTTTCTGTTTGCATTTTTATTTGTTTCTAAAGGAAGGAGATGTGTTGTAATTCGCTATTCTTGTGATGCTTTATATGCAGACCTCCATTGTTCTCTGCTCAGCCAGTATGTGATGTAATGGAATGTTGGTGATTGACTGGAGGAGTGTGACAGAGAGAGAGAGTGGGCTGAGCAGGGAGGATGCTTCTCCTGGTGGGGTTTCCTTATTAAGTAACATATCCTGTAACCTTTTAAATACATCTGCAACCTCTGTCCTATGTGAACTGTCTACCTGACTCCTACTTACTAAGGAAGAGTCTTTGAGTCATCCTCCGGTGCTTTTTTTTTTTTTCAAATGTATTATTATTTTGTTTTTCTTTCTTGCCTCGTGGTGTAGTGAGGGATGGAGAGTGGTGTGCTGCCACTTCCCATTTGGCAGATTCTCAGTGAGAGGAGAGGGATTAAGCAAGACTGTCACTGACATCTTGGTATGTGGACTAATCACAGAAAAGCATTAAAAGCTTGTCTGATCTTTAAATATATAACCGTTTTGATTATAATGTAAGGATGGAAAAATATATCACTTTATTCATTTAGTGTGCATAAGTTGCCAAAACTGATTGCCTTTGTCACTGAAGGTCTGATAACTGTTATGATCCCTGTCATGACAGGTGGCCAAAACACTTTCCTTTGTTTTTGCTTCTTTTCAGCATTTTCTAATTCATTGTAAATCTGTTTGCCAGTTTGGGTACTTTACGAACATGTTTTATGGAAATTAATTGATCTCCTTCTCTGTCTTTTGTCATTTGTACACAGAAAACAAAAATCTGTTGTATTTGGTTGGGTGGCCTGAGTGTTTTGCTTGTTTTGATGCCCTCACATCAAAAGGGACATCTGCAGCATTGTATACCTAGTGGGTAGGTTGTTTCAAACGTAGTTGTACCGGAGTCCAATCAATGTTAAGTTGTTTTCTGGGAAAACTGACTTCTCTAAGCAGATGTGGCTGGAAAAAGAATATGCACTGCAAACTTGGTTGTGCTTGAACATCTATGTAAAGTATTGTTTTTAATTAATCACATAGGATCTAACCATGTATTCCGAAGAAGGCTTTTTGCACAGGCTCTTGCATGCAGGACTGATGCAAGTAGGGCTACGTGAGTGACTCCCTAAAGCAGTTCATCAAGACTTGTTCTATAAATCAGGAGATTGTGTATATAACTGTTGGTAAAGCTGCACAACTTTCCAGTGATAATTCAACGCATGTCCAAAATTGCATGCCTGCTGTATTATATGGTACAGGTCAGTGGTGGCTGATGACATTTGAAAGTGGTGGGGCGTAAAAGTTGGGTATGACTTTTATATAGTGAGTGAAGCGAGCAAGCCTAATGGACAAACATAGGGATCCAGGGTGGGTCCTCATCCTAAAAAGTAAATTGGGAAAAGATGAACAAATGGTGCATTTGAAAGCAAATAAATTTGGTTAGAAAGCAAGGTTTATAAAGCTGTGGGAATGTGTAGCCTTGAAATCTTAAACACATTAAAAACTGCCCCATATCTTACTGCAATAAGTTCAACAGTTATTTTGATGTGCAAATTGTACAACGCGACACCTTCAGGCCTTTTAAAGTGTGTGCCTGCATTGTGTCTTGCACTGCATGTGGCATCAACAACATTCTAGCTGGGCATCCGGAAGCACCCACAGCTGCTGGCTGCAATCAGTCATACAGAAATATGTGCAGAGAGGTCTTTAAGTGAGATGAAAAAAGTGTGGCTTTCTAAAAGAAATAAGTAAACATTTCTGTGATTCCTTTAGTGTGCCATACCTGTTTTGGTTTCTCTCTCTGAGGTGTTCTTGCATTCAGAAATATAACATAACAACTGACATACACTTAAAACTTGTTAACCATTGACAAAGCCAATAGGACTATCTGTTTAACATAAATGAGTAACAGTGATTTGTTATAAATATTTTAATATTGGAAATGTTTCAATTCTGAAATTGAGAGAGTATAAATTAAATTGATTGAGGCCTGTGGAAGGAGAATGGCCTTCAGTTATGTGTGCTCTGTTACATATGCATGCCCTTTTTTTCTCTGCACATCTCATCCACCTGCACGTTTTCAACCTCCTCTTTCCTCTTCAGCACTCTCTTTTCACCCTCGCCTGAATGCACGTCCTCGCATCTCCCTCATTTTACCATCTCAAACATACACTGCACTCATATACATTTAAGTACTCTATTTCCTTTTTGCTTTCAGCTTCTAAATATTTTGACCTCTTTGCACAACCTTCACACACATCTATATTCAATTTCAGTTGTCACTGGAATACATGACCATTATTCCGTGTGCTCTGTAGAGGTGCCAACCCACTGATGGGCACTGTGCTTTGCCGGCTTCAGCCTCAGCACCAGAGTGCTCAATCAAAGCCCATCATATACACCTGGCACATGTAAAAGCATGCACTATTGAAGAATGATCTGATGTACACAAAAGAAAAATACAGAAACACGGCAAGATGAAACAGATAACTCTCTTGTGGAATACAACAATAAGTAAAACGTGAAAAAGAGAGGCACAAAATCAGACACATTACTTATTGTTTTTAACATTCGTTGTTCACAAATCAATCCATGTTTTTGACATTAATGTTAAGGGCATGGAGATAGGGCCAGTTTTATGCCATACAGCAGATAACTGCCTTTCCTGTAAGCACATATTTCTTGTTTTGAGCTTGACTCGGATATTTGGGTAAACTTTGCAAGGGAAATCAAAACTTTGCTCATCTTTTGAAACAATTTAGCGGGGAACAAAAATAGCAGCTCCACTTCTGAACGGGCTTGCGATCTGCAGCCAGGGCCTACATTGTCACAGTGGGGAGGTTAAGGTGACAGAGGGTCACAGCTCATTATAAATAACTCAAGATTAGCATTACAATACATCATTATCGAAGACAAGGCCCCAAGTTATACATGTTTGCGTGCACTCCTACCCTGACATATAGGAAAGGGTGGGGATCTATGCCTGTGCATGATGGATGGCTGCTCTCACGCAGGGATGAAGACTCCAGTGCCCAAAATCATGAACCTAAAAGCGTCACTGGCCTACAGTGGATGCCAACATAGACCACAATGGAAATGTAGGGCTTTAGAAAGCGAAGTCCTGTGTTGAGTCACAGTGTAGAGAAGTTGATTTACTGCCCGGCTTCCGTCTCTTACTTCAAAGCGGGCGGGACAGGCAGGCAGCCTAGAAATGACAGCCCATATTTAAATATATCGATTTGTTTAGAGATACGATCGTATCTCCAAACAAATCAATCTCTTTAATATTGTTCAATGTACATGTGCAGGAATTTCAGAGGGGCGCAGCTCCTTAGCACTAAAGGAGAAACCTCCTCTGGTACTGGGCCAACACGGACTACTTATCCAATACATTTATTTTAGGGTGATCCAAGGAACAAATTGCCCCCAGGTTTAAAAAAAAAAAAACTCTTTATCAAATCCTTTTTTGGTATGGTTGTGGGTTTTGGGATAAGCCTTCTAAATGCCTTGCATATTATGTCTACATAGAACTGCATCCTATTGCCTCTTAAGTACTGTTGGGGTATAGATATTGTTATTTTGTGGAACATTAGACTATTTCTTTTATGGGTTTCCTGCTTGTATTCACATCATTAAAATGTCTACACTGTAGAAAATCATGAACTTTGTCTGTGGCACCAAGGGCACTTGTCTTGGTTGATCTCTGAATTAATGACCACATCAAAAAGAATTCCAAGTGGACTCGAGGCACTGCTTCAGTATACTAACCTCTTTTCATGTATGGTTTTTATTGGCATTTACAAACATAAACATGGCTGCTTTACCACATAAGACATGCATAGTGATAGTCAACACAAGGTCCATAACCGCCCCCAATCCTTCTCCCACCCCCTCCCCGATCAGCTCTATTAGGACATGTATCACAAACTGCACAATGAAAAACTGGTACACTGTTCAAGGCTATTCAGTGGTGTAGCTGTTTAGTTCCAGAAGCAGTCAACCTTCTCTTTACTGTTCTGCAGCCTAATACCTCATCCTTTTTTCCCCACCCCCACGCTGGAACCCATATCACATGGGGGCCGGGCATCAGGGGGTTCCAAGAGCTCAGCAAGCATTGCCGCCGAAGACTGCAGGTCGTCAGTAAGCTTATTGTTTGTACGTGTCTTCCGCATGTTTCTTTCTCCAGCCACTGGCCATTTAGCCATAGCTCTGTCAGTCAGAGTCAGCTATTTTTGGTGCAACAGGAGACAGCCATCTAATGGCTATTCTACACTTGGCTATCACCAGGCCCAGAAAGAGGAACCTCCTACTTAGCTGCTTCCTTTTTCTTTTTTTTTTCTCCTGGGATCAGGCCCATCGGACACTGTCAGATATCCCTGGGAAGGGACCACCCATTGACTGCATTCATGGACTTTAAAATCGTCTCCCGCAAAACGTGTAGGAAGTCGGCTTTGCCTGGCATAGTGGGTGCCGGAGGAAATTCACACTGGGTAGATCACATGCAGCGTACTTGGGTGAGGTACACCTGATGAACCACATGAACCAGTGCACCTCCCACCTCAGTACACTAACTTTGGTAAAAGAAAAAGGTAGAATTAAAAACAGAATGCTAGTTAGCGTGCTGAGCTGTTTCATGAAAGTGTTAATCTTTGCTCAGATGCAGTAGTAGACTGCTGTCCAGCTTGACCTGGGGGAAGGGTTAGTGTTCTACCACTGTTAATGGACACTAATGAGGAATTGGACATGGGATTAATTTTTTGTTTGCTTCCCTAACCGTTCCCCCTTGATTATAGTACTGATTTGGTGGCCTGCGTGAGTAAAACTGTAAGCATACGCCTTTATAAAGCAGTTTGTGCTGATTCCATTTAGAGTTTGGATGCGACTTTATTTTGGAAAGCATGTTCTATTTACTTATTTTAGTTTCTTTTCAGCTCCCACGCTTTAGCCTTCACAAACGGTGTGTGGAATTCAGTTCATAGCACACATGAAATGATAGAAGGAATAACTGATATGCCAGAAGAATTAATGGCCAAAGTCTGTAGTCTTATGCTAATTTACTATGTTTACAATGTGTACTATATCTTATAATGTTGCCTTTCATGAAGGGTGGCGGGTTCAGGTTTTCAGAGTATTGTTTTGCAAATGGACCTTCTAAAGTGGAGTCCTTTTCCCCTTGGGAATCAAGACCGACATAACGGCACCAATTTTAGGTTGCTTTCTCAGTGCTGAGGCTGTTATGTGTGCTGTCAAAGGAAGGATATTAGAATGGTAGAAGCATGTCAAAAAGACTAGCATTAAACCTTCCTCACAGTCTGTGTACTGTAGCATCACAAAAGCAAAACACTAATATTTTGCTATTGGCAAATAGCCTCTTGTCTTTATTGCTCAGTCTTGAAGAGGCCACAAATGGTACTTGGCTGAAACGCGTCAATGGTACTTACAGGAGTCCATTGCAGGTTAACCTAATTTATCAATTGATGAAAAAAAAGAGGGTGAACAAATTGGGAATTTTGTGGTGTTGATTCTACTGTTTTGACTACCTCTGCGGTGGACTGCTACACTGATTAAATTTGTGGACACCAATATAACAAATCACTAGAGGGGAAAGGTCTAAAAGGACCTTTTGGTGAACCATGTAGATAATGAATAAGGGTTTTTGATGTTTGTTCTTCTATGGAAATTTACTCAGAGACTTGGGAGGCCAGCGTGATATAAGGGTAGATGGCAAGATTAAGTAGTGCGCATTAAATGTTTTGCTTAGTTCGTGCATAATGAATCCCTATTTCTTCACCACTATTTGACTTAGTTCAAGTACCATAGTAAATCTGGCCGTGGGACATCGGGAGTAAAAGGCCTCAACCCTCCTCGTTGGGCCAAGTAACTCCTGCATATCCCGGAGCTCTCTGAGCAAGGTTCTGGCACATCCATTAAGGCAGACATACCGACCTATTGAATTCAAGCAAAATTTTACAGCCGCAGCATTTCATCCCAGTAGGAACCTTCTCAAGGTAGCAAATAATATAAATAAATATACATTTTTTGCGATCAAAGACTACAGTTACTTAAAAATATACAAAATATCGTCGGTCGTAATCTAACCTCAATCTAGAAAGAAGAAAGGAAAACTAATATTGTCTTGGAATAAAACCTAAGATTGCAGAACTACTACTAGTTATAGTCTATGAGCCTATTTTGCTAGTCTTTTGTAGTGTGTGGGGCTAGCAGCATAAAGACAAAGCTCAGCAATGCGCACACCTTTAGTCACTTTCCCCAGCCATGGTGAATCTGTGAAAGGTTCTGTCTGCTTTAGCTCACATAACAGCATGTCATATTTTAGTAGACCACACCAAGGGTTTCATCGAAATGTAGATGTATAGGATTTATATAGAACTTCGCTACAAAACAGACTGCTGTACATGTTGAAAGTTTACACTGTTTATTTCTGAAGACTGGTGGAGAGGTTGAAGATGGGGTTTTATAAAGGACGAGGAAATGGTACTTAATCAGGCTTATCGTGAGTATGGTTACTCATTTGTTTAATGTACTCTTCTTCTGTTTTTTTTTTTTTTAAAATAAAAATCAAACCTGAAACGGATATGTGCGGTTTTAAGAAAACCCTTAGCAAAGCCAATAGTTCTTGCCTTTTGAAGTGCCTTAGCTGACCTTTTGGCTTTGTCAATGTTTGTTGACTATGCTGCGTGGCTTTAGTAAAAAGAAAGTGTGTTGCTGATGCATCGTTTTTATAAAAAATAAAAATCCAGACCCAGCCATAGACATTAACTCTTAATTCCAGGACGGAAAAGCTCAGCTGGTGGCACTTGGTGGATCACAAATCGTGGTTACTTCCTGTGGTTGCACAGGGCGTCTTCCAGCAAAAGGGAGAAACCTGTGAGGATCTTTTTGTCACCGTCTAATGTACAGTGTTATGTGTAGTATGATGTATTAAGAGCTATGACAGCAGACCTGGGGAGAATATACCCATCTGGGCAGTGATTTCCCCCCCCCCCCTCATCGCAAGATGGGTGATGCAGGCAGCAGGTATCGAGACAAAAATCTGTGGGGCCTACTCGGTCAGAGGGGCTATGGCGTCGAAGGTATTCTCACTGGGTGCACGTCTAGAAGACTTCCTTTATGCGGCTGACTGGTCCTCGGACTACACATTCAAGAGGTTTTACTTCAAACCTAGTCCCCATTTGGTGTCATTGGTGGTGGGGAAGCTTTAAACTAGCATGATCCTTGCCGCTGGTCCTGACATAGAATGAAAAATGCCTTACCTATCGTAAGTTAAAGTTTCAATTCTATTAAGGACATGGAGGAGAGGATTAACCCGCCCAGGAATGACACACATCTTTGCTCCCTTAATTATTCAAAGGTGAGTATTCTCTGTTCTTGTAATAGTTAATGATGCTTTTTTTTTTTTTTTTTTTTCCCTTCCTTCCAAAGACGCTTTCACCATGGTTCCAATTTATGACCTGAAATAGTGTTCAGTAAGTTATGGTTCAAAGATTCATTATTCTTGGCCAATTCCTCGCAGGATCCGAACGGTCCAAACAAGACTGAAAAAGAATTCGGCTGAGTCAGGGCCCAGGAAGTAAGAGAAGATGTTGACAGTGAAGACAAACTTTATGGGATTAATGGACTGTTCATTGGCTGAAGACATTGTTAGAATGTTGACAGTTTCACCGTTTTCTTTTCCCAAGTGTCTGTGGGAAGTGTAGTTTTTACATCTCTGCTTGGCTGCTGTTTAGTAAAGTGAAAAGAGAAAACCGTAATCCTCACCTCTGGTCCTGACCTAGAATTCACCACACACTCTGGGTTTCCAACTTTTCATTACTCCCTAGCCAAGTTCCAGCCCTACAAACATAAACATCATGCATATATGAGGCTACTGCAATCATGCGTTTTTAAGGCTGTGGCATTTTCTTCTTAACAATGGATATGTTGTGGAATCTTGACACTTCAACAAAGTTGAACAAATGTTAGCTTCTAGTTCAAAGCGATCAAAAGTTACTAAAATGCAGCAAAAGGTGTTGATGTGCAGTAGAGGCCCTTTGCAAAGGTTAACTGGTCATCTTTCTGTTGCTTATTGCTTGTATCATGGTGAAGTACTTGTACTAATGAGGTACAGGCTTTTCCCAGTAGTGTTAATGTGTGAAAGAAACAGAATAATGAGAGATTTCCTTCACTAAATGTGCTGCATGCTGCTCCATAATTTGCCTCTTGTTGCTGTGCAATATACTATGTTTGTATGTATGTATATGGGCATTTGTATTGCGCGTTCAGGCCTTAGCATTGAAGCGCTCGAGGACATAAATAATGAGAGGACGACCGAAAGCCAGCCAGGTTTTCACCCTCTTCCTAAATATCGAGAAATTATGTTCTTTCCTGATATCAAGCGTTAGACCATTCCAATATCTGGCAGCCACCACTGTGAACGCTTTGTCTCCCAACCTGACTCTACGCGTTCTGCAGACCTGGATCAGGTAAGACTTCTCCGATCTTAGGACACGTCCTGGACAATACCACCTGAGTCTGTCAACCAGGTGTTCCGCACCGTCCCCAGATAGTGCTTTAAAGGTAAGGCAGAGAGATTTAAAGACACTTTAGGCTGTGGGAAGCTGACGCTAAACGTGGAAGTGCCAAAATCATATGAGCTGCATTATTCTGAATTAGTTGCAATTTCCTCAAAGTACTCTCATCAGTATCCAACAACAGCGAGTTGCAGTAATCCAATCTGGACATGATCAATGCTAACATAACCATGACTCTTTCCTCCTGCTTCAGGAACGGTAAGATTTTCCTCAGGATTTTCAGGGTCCAATAGCTAGACTTGTCTAAGGCATTAACCTGCGGTTTAAAACTTAATGAGTCATCAAAGATCACTCCTAAATTTCTAGTAGCCCCGCATGGGACCGGCAATTGCCCACCTTCATCCGGCCACCATCGCGGACTCCACAGTTCCTTACTGCAGCCATAGAAGACATTCTCCGTCTTGTTAGTATTAAGCTTAAGCCAATTCTGTCTCATCCACTGATTAATATCCTGCATGCAACTATTAAACTGCTCTGCCACTTCCTCCCAGTTGCTCCTTGACACTGGAATGATGAGCTGATAGTAAAACCTTCCACATTTCGGTCCTACCCTTCTGCATAATGCCAGTGGTCCACACATACATACTTACATACACACATGAAAGAGTTCAAGCTCCAACAATAAGCAACTTGTGTTCTGAAAAGAATGAACTTAGTTCTGTTACGGATATCCGTTTTATTATCCTAATATAATCGTGTAAATGCTGTTATTTGATTGCTCCGAATTTCAGTAGATATCGTGCTAGCTGGGAGAATCACTCTGTTTATCCTCAAGATCACGTTACGTTTCATGCTCATGGGTTGCCAGAGCTATTAGTCTGGAAGAAGTAGCAAAGGATGCTGAGCTTGGGACAGACAGTTGTCGAGTATCTTGAGGGCCAAGCCATTTCATCGTATCATTTGCAGACTCTAGTGTGATGGAGTGACCAGTCTTGGGGATGTTGAGTAGCCTATTTGAACTGGAGTGGAGGTGAAGAAGGTAGTGACGTACTCATGAGCCTAAGGCAGTAGACTCTGTGTTCTGGAGGATGGGAGAGCATTAAAGGAAGGCATTCATGTGGGAGAGGGAACGTTTCTGAAGACTGTGGCTGGTCACAGGTACATATAGGTCTGTTGTATACCAGGGCTGATGTGAGGTTGGGGAGCTAAATCGGTGGAGACTGTGAGACAACAATGGACCCTTTCCTGCATCGCTTACAGGATAATAATCCCTCCCACGCGCACAACCACTGCATACCTCTGTCTTGACCTGATTTGATACCTTTGCTTCCAGGGTTGTTGGTAACTGTAGGCTTCCTTGCCTGCTCCAAAAAAGGTTTGTCTTTTTGGCTTGAATCAATGAATTTCTTTGCCAAAAGTGAGCAAGAAGAAACTGCCCTAAAAGGTTCTGCTGTAGGTCTGCAGAACTGTACAGCTTCCCCTTAGGATAACACTTTGCCTAGTATACTGTCACAAACGTCATTCTTTGAGACGTGTTTGATATTTGTACCCAGTTTAAAATCTGTTGTAGTTTTATTTTGAAGCTGTGGCAGCTGTGTGCATGTGACATAGAGTGGAAGGAATTACCTTCCTTTTATTATTCCTTGTCAACCGTGTTTAGAACACATCTTTTCACACCCTCCTTGGCATGTTGTTTTCAAGTGACTACACCATATGTTTTTCTTGAAGCCTGCAAAAAAAAGAAGGCTTGGGGAAACTCATTCCACTTGATTAGCAATGTTCCCAGCGCCAAGGTTCTCATTTGCCTATTGTTTACGCTGATAAATTACCGACTCGGTCGCTTCCTAATGTAATTTGGACCCAAGGTCTTCATGAAATGTACGCAAGTATAAAACATACTTTCTTTAACAATGACAGAGAGTGGTATTATCGTAGCTGCACTTTCTGCTTCTCCCAACGTGATCTTTTCCAGTTGTCTATTCGAGTAGCGCATTTATGTTTAAATGAAGTCAAGAGCCCAGATAATCAAGAACAAAATGCTTTAAATAGTTTAGAGACTCTCACTCACCCCGTATGCATTAATTACACAAAACCGTGCAGTTGCCTGTGTTCAATTTTAAGGTTGATAGCTGCTAATTCGCAGTTTTATGGTCCAGTAACAGTGGTCTTCCTAAGCTCGAACTCTCAAGGTACTGAGCCCAAACACGTACCTACAAGCCGACCGTCAGTATGTATTTTGAGGACGGCTTTGGCTAAAGAGTATTTCCTCTGCGAGCTTGGAAATCCTCTTGGGCAGTGACTCAGTGCTAAATGCAAGTCTAACTTTGACTGCCAAAGACCAAACCGATAACATCCTGAACATGTGTAGGTACAGGATTCTGTACTTGTTGATAAGATGGAGAGGCCCATTTTCACTGCTCCCCGCTGTTAGCCCCCGTTTACCTGGACCCCGAGTTTCATCACCAGACACACCAGGGGACACTACGGTTATGCAAAGGATCTATTTGAGAAGTGGTGTAAATTCATGCTGAACATGAATTAATAGAAGTGGTTTGTTGAAATGAAGAAATTGGATTGATTGAGGATAAAAATAAAAATAACCCCAGAAATTGATTCCAGGCAGCAAAGCAAATATGCATTGATGGCCATATGGAAGATAAATCGGTTTTGTTAGAATTAAAATGCATTGCTCTAGGGTGTGACTGTAGTGTGTAGGTTTGGCTTTTGACAGCACATGAGGCTCACAGAGGACCCTGATAGGTAGTGAGCGCGTTCTGCCAGCAGCATTAGTTTGGAATGAGTCCTTCACCCTGTTAAGCTGACTGACTTTTTAGGTATGTTTTGTTACATAACACAATGCTGGAGTAGAGCCCCTCCGATGGCCCAGTTAATCTTCATTACTCAGAGTACAAATCATCCTCTTCCTTATGTCCTGATCGAAAGCTCCTGTGGTCAGAAAAATTCCCCAAACTTTATAAAAAAAAAAAAAAAAAAAAAAACTTGTTTACCATCCCTCTAATATTTCCGACTTCCTTGAACTGTCATGCGATTAACATAAAAAAGGCAGTTATCCTTCCTGTAATACAAAGCTATGCAGCATATTTGAAGCCAAAAGTCAGTTGGGAAGGGAGAGATGGGAAATGTTGACTGTGGTGAGGAAGATGCAGCCCTTTGAGTAGCTAAGATTAACAGTAAGTAACTGTTCTGTTATCTCCTCGGCTGTCTTTCTTGCCACAGTCCTCACATCATGAATCAGTACCGAAAACGTGTATCAGCTTCGTAAATTACACTGACTCAATTAGCTTGTGTGCTGGATAATTTTACTAATTTGTGATGACGTATGAAATTACAATACAACCAAGCATTACTAATTCATCACGGAACCCAAAATGGAAGTACTGTGTGGAGGATGGATCGGGTATCTGTATTGCAGATTTAGGGCACCCCAATTTCTCTTACTGATCTCCCGTCTACCGACCCCAAGAATGTTTGCCCTTGTATTTCATAAGCTGAAATGAGTTTGTTTCATCAATCTTGTGAGAATAGACCTTTACTTTGTTACTTTTGGAGTAGCAGGACAAACATCACCTTTCCTAAATGTCTGCTCTAGATGAATAAGTTATTTGAACCCTTTTTAATATAAAAAAACAGGCAAGCGTGCCTGATCTGTCGAAGACTGTAATGAAAGGAACACAGACCACACTATATCCTGCTACAGTGAAATTCTGAAGGAACATTGGGAACACACTGAAAACTTGGGTGCAATACAACATCATGAATGACGAACTCTGCCATAGGACAGACCACTGTTGAGACGGCTGGAAAATCATCTGAGTCATCCGGAATAGGAAATCTTGGATATGAAGCTTACACCCAGTATCTAAGATTACCTTATCTGTACTAGTGTAGTGATAGGATTTCAGATAATTGTGTTTTATTTTTTATTTTTTTTATTTATTTTTTTAGCACTGACAGAAAAAGAATCTTCACTTTCCTCCACAACTGGAATTTCAGGGAGAGCCATGGTTGCCCTCATGTGCTGCGGTATCTCCTTTAATTCATGCCCTTGAATGAACCTTCATGAATGTCTTCCTTCTCGGTATCCTGCCCATCATGCTCCGACTGGTGCATTTTCTTGGGACAGGAAGGGTGCTCTCTTCTTTTTAAATGCTGCAGTCATCGCCATTCCAATCGTTTACTGTATATCTGCCGTAGATGGGACTAATTCGGGTGAGTCATCCCTCTCAGGGTAAGCATTACCCTTTTCCAAATGGCGCTGCTTAGAGCACACTAATTATGCTGCTCCATGTTCTGTATTAACACAGCCACAATCACCCGTACGTGATGGCTCACATTCTATCCCGTTTAAATACGGGGGGCGTCTTGCTGGATTTATGTTGCTAAGCAATGCTACCTTTCGGGAGGCGCCGCCATCACATGGTCAGGCGGTGGCGCCCCTGTAAATGATCAATCCCCAAATAATTATTTCCAGCCGAAGCTTTCACTTTAAATGGAGTATGGCATTATTCACACTTGCAGCTCTAAAACTGGTGTGCCTAAACAGAACCTCTGAGCTATTCTCTACAGCAAGGAGAGCAGGACGTCCCGCAGCCTCGCACCACTCAAATATTTCATGGGCTGCCAACGCAGGACCACTTATGCTATTGCATTAAGGTTGAGCCACTACAGCAGACTCTACTAGTCTGTCTAGCCACCCATCCATCCCTGGTGGCCGTTCTTTCACACAAAAGAACAGGAAGTGAGGTGGGCGTACTTCCGTTTAATGTTACCTAGGTGATAGTTAAAGCAAGTTCGGCGTTTTGGAGGGGTGGGAAACAGTTTTTTATTATTATTATTATTATTTTTTTTATTTTTTTTCTTTCTTTGCTTGGTTACCGTGTCTGTCCACAGGAGCATCCAAGTATGACCTAAGTACTGTGGCGAGGAAGATGGACAGGGAGTTAATGTGAACCGCAGTCTTTTTGGCCAGGAGGAGGGACTAGCGCCAAGTGATCTCTGATCTAAATCCAGCTGTAACAGCGTCCGGTGGTCTGATGCCATCCTACATGTGACAGCTCAAATGCAGCTGTTAAAAAAAAAAAAAACAATGTTGAAGAACGTGTTGGATTTTAGGAGCTTTAAAAAGCATTAGTTCCATTACATTTTGAATACTAACTCGTTCTTGTGTGTTGCTTCATAACGTACATCTTGTCTAGTAACAATAATATGTTATCCAGCCCAGTAATGCTGATTTTATTGACATGTGGAGTATGCCCTGCTGTAATTCGGACCACAATCTTTTAGATTAAAATAGTCTGTCAATCAGGCTCACCTAGACAGATCCAGTCAACCCCCACCCACCCTGGATCTTCAACCTGCTCCCCCCCTTTCCAGGTCAGTTTCAAGTCCAGTCTGAAGCAAACCTCTTGCATCACCAGTGACCTTAGCATCAGTGATACATGGCCCTTCCCAAATCATTACATTTCCTCCTCATGTTGGTACATTTATTTGGACAGCCTCCTCCGCCAGCATACACCAGACCAGGTCTCGCTCCCACTCCTCCATTTGAGGTTTTTGGTCTGCTCTCCACAGCCGTGCTATATTGCGCTTGGCTATAATCAGTTGCATCATCCATAGTTGATCCTTTCGTGAGAGGTCCGTGTTATCCCAGATATTCAGTCAACAACCTAGCCTCCAGTGGCATTGACTCGCGGAGTTCTTCTGTAGGGCGTGTTCTGAAGGGCATGTGTTATTTATAAATAACAATAGGTTTCAGTGAATGCTGCTTTGCAGTTCGGCAAACAGAATCACTCCCTGTCGAGTCCATAGGTCCCCCAGCCTGTGAGAGGGCATTAAGATCTCATTTATCAAATCCGGGTTGTGCCTACAGAGTGCCCACTACTGCTGTGTCCCATAATGTGGTGGCTTGCGTAGTCTGGTCTCACCAGCCGAGAGCAGCTTGTGGGTCAGTGTGCCTGCTATCAGATAAGGAAATGACTTGTGGCATGATCTGCCATAGAGGGCTCTGCTGTATCCTCCCTGCTGCAGGACCCAGTTGTCCATACGATATGCTGGCTCCCCAGGAGGTAGGTGAGCCGATGATTAATAATGGTTAGCTACCTGCACAATATTATTGGATATCGGTTATGGCGATTTCCCCCATCGTACCAGCTCTACTTGAGCTTTTTGATGGCAATGTGTGCAGGTGTTGCACATATTTGAACATAAATGTTTCCTTAGGGTCCTTAAGGCATACTCATTTTGGGAAGTAGTTTCACGACCTCTGTCTTTGTCCCAGCACCAAGATGTCTCTGGGCTTATGTTGCATCTAATGGTTTTCACTTGCTTAGCGTGTGTTGTAACGGAGTGGGGTGGATCTATTAGATTCAGAAATCTGTCACTTTCAGCCACTCCGCATGCTCCCGGAGATACTTGAGCCCTTGGACACCTATGTTCCCTAACCCATCCAGCTACCCCCATTTTGTAAGATTTAATATTCTGTGATGTCTTTGAATGTTAATGCAGTCACAGTGAGCTACTCGTGGCTGGTATGCGCCATGTAAATGTACTTGTGATGACTGTGCATCTAGAAGCTCGAAAGGGTTCAAATGATAGGCGTATGAGGGGGTGGTTTACATAAGTGCTTCCCACTTTGATCCATTGCTGTTGGGACACATATTCACACTAAAGCAAGAATGTTTGCCCTTTCTTGCGTATTTTATAAGATAAGCAGTGTACATCTCCTACTTCTAAAAGACACTTGCGCAGGAGAGGTAGGTACTAAATTTACCAATTTTCTGAGCTGGTAGTGTTCCCTTTGATATTACGTGTAAAGGGAAAATAATGTGTTGGTAGAGTTAGTCAATAAGTGGAAAATGGCTCCATGCAGTCAGAAGAATACTTTAAAAGCAGCTGCCCTACGATGGACTAGGTCTCCTTGATTAAAGTTATGGACATTTTCGCTAAATATTTAACAAAAATAAAAATTGTACACATTCGTACTCCGGTCACTGACGTTTCTTTAAATTGTGCTTTGCCTGCAATATTGCAATATGCCATTGGCGTATGCTGTTCAGATGCATAGTACAGTATTGCTTATTAACATGTGATAACAAATCGGAGTATTCGATATACAAGCTGTCAACATATAAAACACATGTGGCCTGTATAACTTTCAATAGTTTCTGAACTATCTAATTATCTCTATGTGTGGCATAGCTGAGCCCTTCTAGACTATGCTGAGGAGCCTTAGACTTAGTATTTATGTTTGTATCCACCCAACAGAACCACTTTAACCCTTCTCACTCGCTCTTCGTTTATTATCATCTTATCCTGTTTGAGTTTCATTGATTATTGGTGATGAGCCACCACCCACAACTAGGACTTCTCAGATATGTTTATTGTTCACCTGTGATGGACATGTCTAAAAACATATATTTCATATAGTAGTGGACGTTCGTCCCAACAAGTAGGATAGCATCCTAGTAACACAGACTTCTGTCCTCCTGTCTCTGTTGTTGAATCGTGATGGTTGCAATTTTAGGTGTGATCCGTTTCACGCTTCTCGCAATCAATGCTTGATGTTCGGTGCTTTGGCTGCATTCCAGTTCATGGCTGTTAGGTTTACCAATAACCAGATCAATAAACTTACATATGGACTTTGCATTTTTGTTTTGCTCAATAGTCCAAGCAGACAGGTTGCGGGGCTAACCTTTAGGCGTTTTACCTGTGTGTTCATAAAATGAAAGTCCAATTTTGCGTCATAACTCCTCATGGTTTGAAACAAGCCTGACATTGCCTCCAGGCATCTGGGAGAGGAATCGGATGCCCCAGGGTACATTTTGTCCAGTCTCATTGGGGATAGGCAAGTGTGGTGCAGGTAATTGGGTAATTTAAACTGTGGGTTTCTTTATACCCTTTTGGTATATTCTAGGACTTTCGCCAGTCCGTGTCAGACATTTTCCTGCTAATTTTTTTCCTCAAATTATCTTAAGTATGGAAGTACTGAAATGATTGTTGGTGCCAGGGCATTATGCAGGGCTGTCACCGCATGCAGCTGTAGCACGTTAGTAGCCAGTGTAATGACTGATTTCGGTGCTTCATACTGTTCATCACTCCATGTTAGTCTGATCAGTGTAGCTGAAGCGTTGTATATTCTATATTGACCAATGTATAGTTTATACTCCCTTCTGAGGGATTTAACCATGTGAAGCTTACCATTTCCGTAAAGAGTCTCCTACCCTCGTGATCTCAACTTACTCCCATGGGGTTTCATCATGTGCCCTAGCTACATCTTGCAACTGTGAAAGGCACTACAAAGTGCACGCAAGTACGGAATTATTATATCCAATCTTTTCATATACCATTGCGGATAAAATCTGGCTATGTGTAATGAACTAAGCTGTGTACTATTTCATTTAATCTTTCCCATTACTACTACAAGAATGGTCGCTCTATCCGTGCATGCTGTGAGCTCCACTTCAAAATTGCATGCTCAAAGACAGCCATCTCATCAACCACAGACGGTGGGCAAATATATAGTATACAGTTCCCAACCCACCTTTGTTGATTGGTCTTTTGGCCTCTTAATTGACAGTCTCCTCCTGTTTCCACACAATATTCAATCCAGCAGTTTGAATTTGGGTTCTTGGAGGGGAGGGGAGGGGGGGGGGCAAAAAGGTCACGCCAAAGTTATTGGTAATGTTCAAAAGAATGCATTAGCCTAGTGTAGGAAGTTGGCTCTGTATGTGCTATTTCAAAGTAAGGAATAGCATGCACAGAGTCCAAGGGTTCCCCTTAGAGGTAAAATAGTGGTAAAAATAGATAATACTAATGCTCTATTTTGTGGTAGTGTGGTCGAGCAATAGGCTTATCCAAGGAGTAGTGTTAAGCATTTGTTGTACATACACATAGACAATAAATGAGGTACACACACTCAGAGACAAATCCAGCCAATAGGTTTTTATATAGAAAAATATCTTTTCTTAGTTTATTTTAAGAACCACAGGTTCAAATTCTACATGTAATATCTCATTAGAAAGGTATTGCAGGTAAGTACTTTAGGAACTTCAAATCATCAAAATTGCATGTATACTTTTCAAGTTATTCACAAATAGCTGTTTTAAAAGTGGACACTTAGTGCAATTTTCACAGTTCCTAGGGGAGGTAAGTATTTGTTAGGTTAACCAGGTAAGTAAGACACTTACAGGGCTTAGTTCTTGGTCCAAGGTAGCCCACCGTTGGGGGTTCAGAGCAACCCCAAAGTCACCACACCAGCAGCTCAGGGCCGGTCAGGTGCAGAGTTCAAAGTGGTGCCCAAAACACATAGGCTAGAATGGAGAGAAGGGGGTGCCCCGGTTCCGGTCCGCTTGCAGGTAAGTACCCGCGTCTTCGGAGGGCAGACCAGGGGGGTTTTGTAGGGCACCGGGGGGGACACAAGTCCACACAGAAATTTCACCCTCAGCAGCGCGGGGGCGGCCGGGTGCAGTGTAGAAACAAGCGTCGGGTTTTCAATGTTAGTCTATGAGAGATCTCGGGATCTCTTCAGCGCTGCAGGCAGGCAAGGGGGGGGATTCCTCGGGGAAACCTCCACTTGGGCAAGGGAGAGGGACTCCTGGGGGTCACTTCTCCAGTGAAAGTCCGGTCCTTCAGGTCCTGGGGGCTGCGGGTGCAGGGTCTCTCCCAGGCGTCGGGACTTTAGGTTCAAAGAGTCGCGGTCAGGGGAAGCCTCGGGATTCCCTCTGCAGGCGGCGCTGTGGGGGCTCAGGGGGGACAGGTTTTGGTACTCACAGTATCAGAGTAGTCCTGGGGTCCCTCCTGAGGTGTTGGATCGCCACCAGCCGAGTCGGGGTCGCCGGGTGCAGTGTTGCAAGTCTCACGCTTCTTGCGGGGAGCTTGCAGGGTTCTTTAAAGCTGCTGGAAACAAAGTTGCAGCTTTTCTTGGAGCAGGTCCGCTGTCCTCGGGAGTTTCTTGTCTTTTCGAAGCAGGGGCAGTCCTCAGAGGATGTCGAGGTCGCTGGTCCCTTTGGAAGGCGTCGCTGGAGCAGGATCTTTGGAAGGCAGGAGACAGGCCGGTGAGTTTCTGGAGCCAAGGCAGTTGTCGTCTTCTGGTCTTCCTCTGCAGGGGTTTTCAGCTAGGCAGTCCTTCTTCTTGTAGTTGCAGGAATCTAATTTTCTAGGGTTCAGGGTAGCCCTTAAATACTAAATTTAAGGGCGTGTTTAGGTCTGGGGGGTTAGTAGCCAATGGCTACTAGCCCTGAGGGTGGGTACACCCTCTTTGTGCCTCCTCCCAAGGGGAGGGGGTCACAATCCTAACCCTATTGGGGGAATCCTCCATCTGCAAGATGGAGGATTTCTAAAAGTCAGAGTCACCTCAGCTCAGGACACCTTAGGGGCTGTCCTGACTGGCCAGTGACTCCTCCTTGTTTTTCTCATTATTTTCTCCGGCCTTGCCGCCAAAAGTGGGGCCTGGCCGGAGGGGGCGGGCAACTCCACTAGCTGGAGTGTCCTGCTGGGTTGGCACAAAGGAGGTGAGCCTTTGAGGCTCACCGCCAGGTGTGACAATTCCTGCCTGGGAGAGGTGTTAGCATCTCCACCCAGTGCAGGCTTTGTTACTGGCCTCAGAGTGACAAAGGCCCTCTCCCCATGGGGCCAGCAACATGTCTCGGTTTGTGGCAGGCTGCTAAAACTAGTCAGCCTACACAGATAGTCGGTTAAGTTTCAGGGGGCACCTCTAAGGTGCCCTCTGTGGTGTATTTTACAATAAAATGTACACTGGCATCAGTGTGCATTTATTGTGCTGAGAAGTTTGATACCAAACTTCCCTGTTTTCAGTGTAGCCATTATGGTGCTGTGGAGTTCGTGTTTGACAAACTCCCAGACCATATACTCTTATGGCTACCCTGCACTTACAATGTCTAAGGTTTTGTTTAGACACTGTAGGGGTACCATGCTCATGCACTGGTACCCTCACCTATGGTATAGTGCACCCTGCCTTAGGGCTGTAAGGCCTGCTAGAGGGGTGTCTTACCTATACTGCATAGGCAGTGAGAGGCTGGCATGGCACCCTGAGGGGAGTGCCATGTCGACTTACTCGTTTTGTCCTCACTAGCACACACAAGCTGGCAAGCAGTGTGTCTGTGCTGAGTGAGAGGTCTCCAGGGTGGCATAAGACATGCTGCAGCCCTTAGAGACCTTCCTTGGCATCAGGGCCCTTGGTACTAGAAGTACCAGTTACAAGGGACTTATCTGGCTGCCAGGGTCTGCCAATTGTGGATACAAAAGTACAGGTTAGGGAAAGAACACTGGTGCTGGGGCCTGGTTAGCAGGCCTCAGCACACTTTCAATTGTAAACATAGCATCAGCAAAGGCAAAAAGTCAGGGGGCAACCATGCCAAGGAGGCATTTCCTTACACCTAGGTAGTATGATGACTCTATCACAGCCCTACCCAATGGTGATATTGTAAGACCGTTCTAGAAAGGGATCATTTGTCTGTACCATACTGCTTTCTGTAGGTTACCACCCTGGAGATCATGATCCTCGAGGTTTATCTGCACCCTCGGTTATTTAAAGTGTGAAATTCATAGAGTGGGTTTCAGTATCTGGCACATATTCTGTGGAAAGTAGTGGTTTTAGAACAACATGACCTATCCCAGTTTATATCTTAATTACTGATGTAGTCTAAAATTCAGTAGTGTCCCTTGTGCCACAAGTCATCACAGTTTATGCGATGTGTTAATCAAAGCACTAATCGCTTGAATGTAGAAACTGCACTGACATTTTAGTAATGTGCTTTCTTTTACACTGTAGAGTTCAATGTAGCTTGTATTTGAATTAAATAACGTGTTAGGATTAAATTACGATTATGATATAATTTAGACTCTTGACTAAGAGAATGTATTGAAACGATAATGAATTTCTAATAACGAATTAAATAGTGTGCAAAAATGAAAAATTTGCTTCTCCATTGCATCTAATGAAACACGTTAACAAAATCTTTCTCTTTTAAAGTGAATGTAATATTAATAAGGTATTATGTTGAATTTATAAGTTTGTGTATTGTGTTTTATTAAAACCTATTAATTGAATGTATTGCTGTAATTCTTTTGCGTTAGCCTAAGTGAGGCCTGTTAAGCTTGTATTTTGTGACTGTGCATGAAATGCTGATTCATTCTTTAACGGAAGTTTTCTTTCAGACTTTGTTCCCGTGAGAAAACTAGCTTTTAGTAATAGGCCCCTATTGTTTAGACATTGAGAGAAAGTGTAACTGTCTGAGTCTGGAACATCCTGAATTGATGAACAAATAAGTTATACAAATGTTTCAACCTGTGCAGTGCTACATGGATGGAAGAGGTTCCCATGACAGACTTGGGAAAGTATTGGACTGTTGTTGTAGATTGGAGTTGTGTGATTGATTTTCTAGGAGATGATGATACCCCTTCAACGTAAATTGAACTGATAGCTTTGGCAAATCAGAATGGTTTATGAACGTTGATATATCAATGGCCAGTTGAACTTTGGTCGGATCTCTAGATGCTTTGCTAATGAAGATCCCTGAATGTGATGCCCCTTGGAGAGGGATCTTCCTCTTTGCCCCTTTGAGAGGCCAATTTGAGATTTAAAAACGTTTTCTTCTATCTTCTTTTAGAACACTATTGATTGAGCTTCTGGCATGCTGACGCTTTCCCTTTTTACTTATCTTTTGTCCACCTTAGCTAGTAACTTGCTGTCCAAGATTTTTTTCCAGATTATTTTCACCTTTTTTGTACTTTCTTTTTCCTGCATGCGTATATCACCTTACACATATATTTCTCTGATTTGTCCAACTGTAGAGTTTTCCCTCTGCCCAGCTATATTGTGACACTCTCCGCTAATTTGAATTGATTGATTGATTGCTGATCCTGAGCAACACTTAATTTATGTTTTGAAGATATTCCTACTGATGATAGGTTTTGTCCTTCTTGAATGCTTAGTTTTGTCAATGTCCGAGCGCTTGAATTTATTTTGTTGCCTTCTGCAACCCTTGGTGATTATGTATCTTTATAACTTGACCATGCAAATTGTCCACATGACTTTGAGCTTGAGTTTGTAATAAACCCCTTGGCTTTATGGAACACCCTAAATCTATCCTCTGGTCCGCAGCAGGTATGCAGGTAGCAGCTACAACGGACAATCTTGCCTGATGCATTTCCCGATTTACTATATATCGGAGAATGTGCCACGAGTATGGACCCTTGCGCAGAGCAATTGTATCCATATCAGTGGTTGTCCCGTTATCCCCATTTTCTTCAACACCTCCAATATATTTGCCCAGAATAAGGTGTCAAAAGCGTCCTCTCTGTATTGAGGGAACCACCGCAGGTGGCTTCTTCATGTTCTGAGCCTGGTCCATAAGGACACTTATGAGATCTTTATTGCGCTTTTCTTTACAAAACTTAGTTAAGGTATTCTGACTGGGATAACGTAGGGTTCAGATTCCTTTCAACCTAAAGCTTCCACCCTGTCCGGTTTTCTCTGATCTGTTAATTATTAGAAATTGCTTAAAATTTAGCCATGGAGGCTTTAATCTGATTGCAGGACTGCTTAATTCAGAAACGAGGTTGAGGATGACTAACAATTTAAAGACAGTACTAATATCTCCACATGTGTAGGGCATCATTATATTATCAGTGCCTAGACGTTAGATAAATGTTAGTTATTACCCTACTCAATAGTACACTTCTTTTTTTCCTGCCTCAGTAGGATGAAAGGCTGAGTGTATTCACCAAGATTGGAACCTCTAACCGTTACAGTGGGTGCATTAATCCAGTGGAAAAAATGTGGTCAGTGTTGTAACTCATTGGCTGTTGACATTTGTGCATTATTAATCTCTTGGGGTGCTGCATATTATCAAACCTTGTTCTAGGAGGTTGTAATCCTTTAAAGCTGACCCCTGCATATTGGTGATTATTTCAGAACTGCTGGAACTTATTTATAGTATATCATGATAATCCTGGTGAAATGGGCCTAAGTCCCTAAGCCTCGTGAAACATTTTTTAGTCCGTAATCTTTTGTGCCTAATTCTATGTCTCTCCCTCAGCGCTTTTCTCGGTTTTTATCAATGTTTTGGAGATATATGAATTGGAATAGCAAGCCACTAGCATGAAGGAAAGGGAATACTGTGCAAGGTCGGGAGCAAACATACATAGGGGTACCTGGTTTCCAAGAGTAAAAGTAGACAGTTACTTAATTGTGAAGTAGTGTTTATCCTTTTTACAGCAGGGGGTTTACAAATTTCGTGGGCAAGTTTTTTTTTTTTTTTTTTTTCTTTCACCCTGGGGAGCCATGAGGAATTCTGCCTTTATCTATCTATCTATCTATCTATCTATCTATCTATCTATCTATCTATCTATCTATCTATCTATCTATCTATCTATCTATCTATCTATCTATCTATCTATATATAATAATATATTTTTTTACACCTACACATCCTAAAGTTTCTATGACTGGGTGTCAGGTCTCCTTTGCAATGAATACGTAGCTTGGAGGCCATGTTTTTGTGTGTGTTTTTCCCCCCCCCCCCCCCCTTGTTTTTCATGGGCACGATTTTACATAAAGCAAGTGTTTATCTTTTACCTCTTTCGCTCAGGAAAATATGTAGTTTCGGAGAGCGCATATCTGTCTCTTGGGTCTTAACATGATTTGGATACTTAACATGTGGAAATGGTTTGAAATCCTGGCTTTAGCACTTGACCACAAAGGTAATACGAAAGTTGGCATGTAGATATAGTCATGTGGACTTAGAAAAATTTCACCTATGATTCCTTGATGCGTTCTTGTAGAGTACAAATGAATTGCTGTTATTTTCTTATTATGTTTGTGTAGTTGAGAGATTGTCAGTCTGAAGAAAAAGGAGTTTGAAATTCAAAGTGTGACATGAGTTCCCGTGAGATCTTGCAAAGTAGGTTCAATGTGTGTGAAATGTAATGTGTAGTGTCTTCATGCGCATGTCTGAGTTCTTTTAGGGTCCTTGAATATACATTTTTTGGAGGGTGCATACCTCCATTTTCTTTTTTTTTTGTTGTTGTTTGTTTTTAAGCAGACCCTGCCTGCTTCCCCGGTCTTAAATGAAACCACAGAGACCACTTTCTTTCTCCCGCCTGAAACAATGTTTTCTCTTTCTTGTATACATTGTGAATGTCCCTCTCTGACCTTTTGTTTGGAAGAGAACCTCCCTGCCAGGAAAATTTTTCTTTTTTTTATATTTAAAGGTTCTTCTCTTGCCCCTAAATCTAAACTGCCGATAACTGTGCTATTTCTCTCAGTACAAGAAAACGGAGCCTCAGGCAGCGTACCAGAAGCCCAGTGCTCATTCAGACATGTTTCTGGTTCAGTGCCTGACTGAATATAGAAGACAGGAACGAAGAAGTGAAAGAGAAATCTGGTGCTTTGTAATTGGGTTGCTCTTCAGTAGCTCCTGTTGGTTTTGGGCCTATCCGCAATTGGCAGGCACTTGCCTCCCAATGGAGAGTATGCATGTTTGCACAAGACCGGCATAATCCTTCCAAGTAAGTAGGACGTGTTCATTAAAATTATCCTGTGGACACGTGTGTGTGTGTGTGTGTGTGTTCACTGAAAAAACGAAGGTTACAGGGACGTAGTTAGATTCAGATTTTATGACCACCAAACCATAGAAATTCAGCAAATATAGTTATCGCAAGAATCTATACACTGGCCGTAAGGTAACTATAACTTGTGCCCCTCATGCATAGTTTTCGCCTTAATATCACTGCACCATTTGCAAAAAAATTATCAATAGATGTCATGACTGATGTAATATGTGGTGTAATTAGCAGTGCATGGCAAGATTTTTTTTTTTTTTTTACGGAAAGTAATTCATTACCATACTTTATTCCAGTCCCCGCCGCACATGACCAAAGGCTCTGCAGTCAACCCCATGCTGTGGGTCTGAGTGGCTGTATGGGTGTGAGTGGCTCTGTGGGTCTGTTAGTGGGTATGCTAGTTGTTTGTAAGTGGGGTCTGTGCGGATGTTTGGAAAAAAAAAAAATATTAGGGTCTAAATTTGCGGATCTGTTGCAGATGCACACAGTGGGCTGCGCTGAGTGCGGTGGAGGATCAACCGATCCATGCGTTCCCCCCCAAAAAAAACTGTTTGGGCGTTGGCACATGGAACCACTGTGGTGGATCCACTTCTCTATATATAAATACATTTTTGTCTTCCAAAACTACTGAACAGATTTACACCAAATTACAAAAAGACGTATTTCTGGACCAAGATCTAGCTTTCTGCCAAATTGGTGTAATTCCAATTCCATTCAGCAGTTCGTGCAGTAGTCCTGTCTAAAATCCCTATGGGAAATTGCATGGGGAAAAATGTTTTCAGTCCAACTCCCAAACCCCCCTGCCACTTTTTCTCATTTCCTATTGACAAATCGCCCCAAATCTTTCCAGACAGTAGCTGAAGTAACTGGCACACTAGATTTGAATATTTCTCGAAGATTTGACAAACGGCGACAGCCATTATCAAAACAATTTTCTTTTTTTATGGACAGTAGGTCCTACCTATACCGACTGCCGTCTCTGTGTGTGTGTGTGTGTGTGTGTGTGTGTGTGTGTGTGTATATATATATATATATAGAGAGAGAGATTATTTATATATATATATATATATATATATATATATATATATATATATCCAGTCCATGATATGTCATTGCTCTTAAGTTGTTATTCTGACATTGCGATATGTCAGGCCTTCAAGATTCTTTTATTTTTATTTTTTTCGATCAAGTTGAGCTATTTTTAGGACCTACTTGCCCTTTCTGGCATTTGTCAAAGAACAGGTGTTCTGATCAGTCAAAGTGAAAAGGAGCTCTTTAAATCTTGTTCTTGTTACATTTGCTCTGTGTTCAGAGATGGAGGTCAAAAGTCATTTTCTTTTTTCATTCTGACTGCAGAGTTCCAGGATTTGTAAGGTGGCCTGTCAGACCTGCTGTAAAAAGTGTGAAATGAAAGGCTCTGTGTGGTTTTCTAGCACACAACATTTAAATAACTAAGTCAACCATGCAAACATTTCAAAATACTTGTCAGTAGCTGTAAAAAAACATTTTCTGTTCAGTGTGATTGAAAAAAATATTTAATAGGATGAAAACAAGTAAGAACACTTTACTTGGTGATATGCAAATAATATAAATGTTTACTGAAACCCAGTTTTCACAGATTATTAATACACTGCATAGTTTTATCAGTAACGCTGCAAATTAGTGAGATGGTTTGTGGACAATTCTTGGAAATTTACTGTCTCTAAATGAGTGTTATACCACATCATGCTTTAGTAATGTTTATTAGATGCCAGTGTTTAAACATAAACTGGGAAATACTTCTGCCCTCATGGCAGTGCTATTAGTAAACTAAGACACGTCACAGATCATGTGTAACCTATGTGTGAGCTAGATGCTACATGGAACAAATGTTTAGTCTATTTAGTCAAACAAAAGAGGTTTTTTTTGTACAGCAGAAATGCTGAACTAACATATTTGAACTGCACTCGTGAGAATGGAGGAAAAGGCGACTGTAAAATAAAATTTGCCTAGGATCACACAATTTGAGACCAGTTTAGGAGTTAAGTACATTACAGTTAAGATGAGTAGATTAGTCAGGTCACTTGACCTGCAGGTCTAGTAACAATTTTATGACTTTTCAAGGCCTGCATGTTTATGGCCGTGGCATTTGTAGTCTCATGATTTTTCACTGCCCTTATGTGTTCCAATATTCTCTTTTTAAGCATGCAGGCAGTGCTTCCCACATAACGAAGACTGCAGGTGCACTCAATTAGATATACCACGTATCGTGAATTGCATGTGATACTATTCCCGATTTTTTTTTTTTTTTTTTTTTTTTTTTTTTTTTTTTTAATTCTCTATCCCAGATAGTTTTTTTGTTCGATCCAATTTTATACGTTTTTCAATTGTGGAGGGGACAGTTAGGATATCCTTCAGAGGTCCAGTATGGAGCAGGGTACTGTAGAGGAATGCTAGGTCATGATCCAGATGCAAGAGGACGCTGTATCGAAACAACAGTTAAGTCACCTTCTCGGAGGAATGGTTTCACTTGCTTTAGTAGAGGGATCGGCTACCAGTCTCTCTTGGTTTTCTTTGTAATGTATTTTGAGAGTAAGCCTGAGCGGAGTTTGCAAAGTTATGCTATGCAGAACTCCGCGAAGTTCTGAAGAAACTTTGCAGTGCTAGGTGGAATTCTGCGAGCAGTGGAGTTTGGGTAAAGTGCGCTGTTCACACTGATTTTCAGTGCAGGAGTGCCTCCTGCACTATAAAATCAGTGCGAACAGCATCACGCGGCGTGCCAGATGGGGCAAACATATTTTCTCCGCTTCAGTAGATTTTCTGCTTGAGCAGCAGCTTCCTCAATGCGAGTGTCGTGGCCTACCGCTACCAACTTAACGGTGGCGAGCAAGAGGAAAACCTCCACTCCGCATCACTTTGCAGAGTTTTTGGAACTGTATGGAGTGGGCAAAACTCTGCAAACTCCGCCGGTGGAGTGGAATTCTTCACCTACCCCTACTTGAGAGTGAGGTTTGTATTTAGTGTGAATCCTAGTGATTTGGGTGAAAGTTGGTGGGGGGGGGGGGTTCAAGTCCATCTAGGTTCATGTCTTTAATCCAGTTTTGGACTAGTTGTTGCTTGTTTTTTGGGAATACGTGGAATTCTGTTTTAATGAATCTGAGGTTTAGGTAGGTACCAGGAATGGGTAAGTTGTAAGCTGTGTTTGAGGCATCGGATTTCAGGAGCAGAGAAGAATTTCATAAATAGTTGTCATCACTATACATACATTAATTTTTTTTTAATTGTTTTACAGTTCTAGGTAATTCTGTGAGTAGGGGTTGGGTTTCATAAACCCCTTAATCCCCAGCACTCTTAAAAATGTTACACAGTCCATTTACATGCTGTGCTTTGTTGGAACTGGAATAAGACGTTGGAGCGCTTTGTGTAGATTTGGCCAACTGTTCATACTTGACTTGGAACCCTTAACATTAATCATCTCCTAACTGGTTTCTACTTTGGCTGACTTTTTACCTCTGCTTGTTAACACGTAACGTGTTTAGTAAACCACACTTAGCTGTGGCCAAGTGAAAACAAAAACACAGTAGAAGGAAAGTAGCCAATTTCAGAGAACTCTGCCCAGCTCAGCCCCTTCTATCTATTTTCTGCCTGCAGCGAATGCGCTATTTGTTGACTTTCTTGGAAAGTGGTTACGCCTGCTAACTGGGCTGGAATTTGAATGCATGCCTGCGATGCAGTCGGCGTTAATGACACACTGCAGTTCTAAAAAAAAAAGTCTATAAAATATGAAATTCCTAAATGGATTAATTTAATTAAAGCAAACCGGAACAAGCTGTCTACTGATAAGGCATATTAAATTTGCACGCGCTCAGAGTTAGTTTGGTAGATGAACAGAATGCTGCCTTCCTTATTACGGAGAACAACCATTTTATGCCGGACCTGTCCCACCCCTGGCTCCCACCTCCTAGGAACTGGCCTAGCCAGAAAAAAGAATCCAAAGCTATGGTAAACAGCACTGACCAGGCATCCCCCCATCATCACCACCCATGCAAGTCGTGCTCTGACCTCCTAGGGAGGAGCTGAACCCGAATATGAAACTGAAATAACAGGTTATGTTGCATCACATAGGCTTCCACCAAGAGGCCACAAGCGTTGCAAAAGTTCAGTGCTGCGCTGGCACTCATTTAAAGCCAAACTAGCTGAACGGGTCCTTCATAAACCACAGCTCACTATATCACAGAAAATATGAACATTTATCTGCAAGGTGCATACCCAGTCTAGTCTCATCACACTTTACAACTGTCCTCTACTTGTCCATAAAAAGAGAAACTTCCAGGATTCAGCTACATAACTGATGCATCAGACACTAAACCTCCCACTACAACCTCAAGCGCTGCAGTTGACGCCTCCATTCATCCTGACCGCATTCCAATGGTTTGGGCAGGGGGGGCCCTGCACTTGTTCTCCCCCAGAGAAATGGGGCAGTCTGACCACCATAGCCACGGCAGTCCAACCGCCACCGCGAAGCTAGTGACTGCCAGCCTCGTAATGAGGCCCTAAGTATTTTCCACCATTGACATGGTCGGTCACGGAAGGGATTTGCATTGTTTTGAAATGTATTGCAGAAGACTTGGCAAACACATGGCCTTAGACCTTATTGGACATTACCAATATCTTGCATTCCACGCTCAAAAGGTTAATGGAAGTGACGTAGTGATTTTGCTGTAAATCAGTTTTTTTTAAACAGCTTGTTAGAGTGGCGTTTAAAATAGTGTTTTGTCCCATACAGCATAATGCTCAGTAAGCATAGTTGTTGAAATGTTCCTAGCCAACTGGACCTAGTTTTCAAAGCCTGATCTCAGCTTCCGCGGTTACAGCTTTCCACACATCCCAATCACATAAAGTATGGAGGGTTGTAAATAGGGATATTTCTACTTTTAAGATAATTTTTTTTAAAGTTCATAAAAATAAATGTTTCAAACTTTAAATTGCAACTATTTTCTTGGCTGTGCGGAGAGCCACCGCTTTTAATATGGAATGGAGATACTGCAGTGACTGGGTGTGGTGCAAATATTGGGATTGAGGGAGAAGGCAGCTAAACCGGTTTCACTTTACTCCTCAAAAAACATAGATTTTTTTTATTTATTTTTATTAAGATGATTTGGGCCACTCGACGAGAGCACTGTGGTGCTTTGAGCAGTTTGGAGCACCATTTGTTGAATCGCTGTGTGTCACCTGTGGGTTGATGTACTTGAAATTAAATGTATTCCGATTCTGCCCATCTTTGTCTGACTAGCACCACCGTCATAAGATATATATCAAGATATAATCTGCTGTACTACCTCGCTTGAATTCAAATAAACAGTTTTAATACCCATATTTTGTGAACCGCACCCCCAGCGTGGAGTGTAATCTGCTGTATAGCTTCGAGTACCAGATCTTTCTGTGCCTGTAGGCCAAGCGTCTTCGGACTCCTCCACTCAGTTCCTCCCAATCTTCCCTTGTAACGCCTGGCTCTCCACGAGTATTCCTTTAAGGAAGTAAATGGCTTGACATTGAATGCCCCTTACTACAGATCAATTTGTGCTGCTCCTAGGAGGCGTTATCACAACCTATAATTTGCCTAGTCCGCAATAATTTCTGATAACCACATACATTGGCGCAACAGTGGGCTGTTTCCACTGCCTGTCATGAAGTATCTGTCCGAAATGTCCATAGGTGGTAGGAAAACACATGCCTAACTACATCTATTTTCCACACGCCTTTGTAAAGTGAGGCATTTATTGCAGCAACAAGCTTGTGGTGACAGCTTCAGATGTTTTCCCAAACCACTAAACCACTAGGCTAAGGCACACACTCATATGCTTCATATCCAGCAACCCACTGACCCTTGAGGCTCAAATGTCTTATCCCTTATATTATTTATGTATTGTTTTGCTTCAGGTTCACACAGAGGTTCTCTTGCAGGAAATCGTCCAATACCCTTTATGAGCCCATGTGATATCCAATCACAGATGGGCTTCAGCACCTCGTGAGGGAAGTGAAGCACTACACAAATGCAGTGGCTATGCAGTATAGGTAGTGTTTTTACAGTTCTTTTCAAAACTCTTCATCTAATTCAATAAACGTTTTCTTGTGTTTTTCCTCACGGAGAGCATGTTTCTTAATAAATTAATAAGCAATTTTTATTGAACTTCTCCATCTGATATTAAAACGCCATATGATTGTTATCAAGGGTCCTGTTTATCAAAATGTTTTTCCTATAATGGTAAAAGCTGGAGGTAAAGCATTTAATTAACCTTGCTGCTGGATATGCAGCATGTTAAGCATTTACAGTGAATTTTTCATGTGTTGATTCTGTATTTGAAATCTGTTGGGTAGAGATTAGCAGTGACTCATTCGCGCCGATTCCTATTATTGTTTGGTTAAGTGATCGAGTCTGAACAAACTCAATTTTGTTACTGCAGAGGAAAAATTGCATCGTCCTTTGTAAACCTAGTTGTTGCATACCCCCAGATTGTGGAACAGTTGCTGTCTTCAGAAGGATCTCTACTGCTGCTTTAACAAACAAGCATTTGCAATGCAATGGGTCTCGCGTTTGCTCGAGTTAGAGCTTATTAGCGTTGTAAATTTCTAAATGGAACTTTCTTGGCACACAAACTGAAAATAAAAGGTAAAACAGCTGACATAAGCGAGCGCAAAGAGAGACAAAAGGAAAAAGAAGTTTGCTCGCAGTCCTTTATCGGCAATAGTGCAATTATCAATGTAACGGGGTCGATGGCCAAGGCGGTAACAAAACCGCCCTAAGGAGGGACAAACGTAAAGCAGTTACCAACGAAAATAAAGATTTTTTTGAAAGGCAAGCCCATGAATGAGTGATCGTGATGGGCGTGCGGTGGGGCTGGTTAAAAGTCCAGGTACATACCAACCCGTCGGAAAAGCAGTGCTTGCGCGCTGCTGTGCTCTGCCTAAAAATGCTATCGTGATACGAGGGGTGTCGCACCATTGATGGTCTTGTAAACAGAGCCAAGTGTTGCACCTTCCAGCACATGATCTCAGCAAGAAAGTCCCTACAACATGCTTGTGTAAGCAAAGCTGTTGGTGAAGGAATATCTCAATGGCTACATCACCATATAAGCCCTGGTGGCTACTTGCAAATGAAGGTCTGGGCAGGAAAGTTATAACGTTTATTCACGGATTAGGGAGGCAAAGAAGGATGGGGCATGAGTGCACGGCCTAAGGAGGAGGAAGATTTATGAGAGAAACTATTGGATGAGCAGAGGACCATGTACACTACTGGTGAGTAATGCTAAATTTTACCTGATCCAATGCAGATATGCTGGAAGATCTTTCCTAGCACCATGGACTCTGGGGAGGGAGATCAGGTGGAAATTCCCGAGATGTAATATTAAGAAATCAGGATTTTTTTTTTTTTTTTTTTTTTTTTTTTTTAATACATTGTTCTGAAATGTGAAGTTAAGCTATTGTCGTTGGCTAGAAACAAACAAGTTCCAAAAATAACAGGCAAAATTTGGTTCTGTACTTCTGATAAATGTTTACTACGTCGTTACGGGAAGAGGGATACATTTTTGCAGTGGTTTACTAACGTGATTCTGTTAACGGTAATTGGAAAATTGTGCTGGTTTGAACCGCGCCAAAGTGGCAGCACTGAGTTACTACTGGCTGATACAATTATGCAGCGCATCAGAGTTTGAATGTTGTTCAAGGTAATGGGAGAAAAGGGGCACTATATGGGCCAATGTACGGGCCTACTCTTTTTCTCTTTTTGTTATGTTTTACCACCGTGCAGTTAAATGTTGAACATATTCAACACTGTGTATAAGTGGCAAGTAGTTTTGGTTTGGAAAATCTTATCATATCTGCTTTAACACAGAGATCAGTGTAGTGTATATATAACATATGTTCTTAGTAAACAAGCTTTACAAAAAACTGAGCCCCATTTAAAACGTTATATGGTCCTTTTGTCTTGGATTCAAGAGCTATGTGTAGCTTCTTGGTACAAAAACAGTGTGGTAACTTAACATATTTGGTTGCTGAGTTACTGCTTGGACTAAGCAGTGAGTGCCCACACATGCGGTAGATTGTGTCTTACACGGGGTAACTTCACAGGGTGAGGCAGTAACACAGACCATGACTACAGTAGCCACTGGAGGTTAAACTAGCAGAAATCAGGAAGTAGGCAGGGCCTGTTAGGAGAACACAACAGGAAAAAGTAGTATGGTGTCACAATCCGAAAAAGAGGCGAGGACTGTGTAGCAGGCCGTCATCCTTAAGGTGCTTGTGCCTGCTCTGCCTCTGTGACATAGAAGTATTCCTGGAGCCCTCGGAAAAGTAGGGTTTTCCTAGAAGACACCATAGTCCTGCTTAAGCATCTGTAGTATCTTTCATCGAACTTCTTGAAATGGCGACTGACCATGGTGGTACTCGGACATTGCCATCTTTCCCCTGCTGGCGTCCATGATACCTGTGGCTAGTGTAGAATGGAGTACACTACACCTGCACTGGTGAGCAGCACCGCAGTGCCGGTGGGTTGAACATAACTCCTAACCATGCACTTTTAGTGTCATTTCAACAGGTGCAGGGTTTCCTGCGGATATTACATATTGTCTGTCTCTCGCAGAATTTTGAAACTCTTAAAAAGTATTGTGTAAGAATTCCACGTATTTAGTTATGAGGATGTGGTTTCAGAGCAACAATATCCATCAAGCAGTAACAGACGTTGAGGGTCATGTTTCTTTTAAATTGCATCTGGAGCCAGAGCAAATTAAATAAAAATAAAAAAATAAAAATATATATATATATATATATATATATATATATATATATATATATATATATATATATATATATATATATTGGCGATGCTAGCAGGTCTGTCCTTTAGCTCCGCTTTAGCCCCCTTAAAATATGATTTTTTTTTTTTTGCTCCATTACACGTAGCAAGGGAATATGATCTAGGTAACCCTCCTTCTAAAGAGACAATTGGATCTCATGTTTATATTACTGACACATTAATATGGAAGACATCCAAAAAAATAATGTTTCCTATATTGAATTCACTTCAAGCAGTTCACTTGTTAAGTGCAATTATCTTGAAGCTGAAACATACAACACTGCATGTGTGTTTTGCAAAGGCAGCCTATTGTGTATTGCTCGTCTCTTGATGTATGTTAACAGCCGAAAACTGCAGTAACATGTACATTTGTGATTACTGTGCGAAAAATACGGTATTCCTATAGACTGAGGTGTTGAACTCTGCTAGATTTGAGCACAACTGAAATTAATCTATAAAAAAAAAAAACTAGATCCGAAGCATAAGTCTTCAATTCCTATCATTTGTTTCAGCTTGTAAAATGATAACAGATAAAAGTAAACAGCCAGCACACAAATTACGGGTCGTTGTCTCTCCTTTAAATTGCAAGCACTGGCAGAACCAATACTTCATCTTTGGTACCTATTCTAAGTGTGAAGAATCAGAGGGTAGAAACATCCATCAGAAGTACATGTTACTGACCTTGGGTATTGTGTTTTTTTTTTCTAGTGGATACTCCTATTTATTTAACCACACGTTCCTCACCCTCTTCCAATCTCACTGTCCTGTAGAATGGACTATTTTCCATCTGATAAGGTGAGTGTGTGGATGACATCCAGAAAGAAACTGATGTCTGGATGCTGCCTATATATGGCTCCAGTCATCACTTCTGTTGTGGGAGGCAGAGTCCATATTCAGCTGCACAAGGCCACGTATCAAATCACATGGGTATGCTGAAAAATCTTTTGGGATCCTGTCTGGCGCCTTTGGATATTCTAAAGGTGAGGAACCTGCAGTTCTGTAGAGTGTCCACCAGGAAGAGCATTACTGATGATGATTAACTTTTTCACTTTTCCCATACTTTGTCGTTTGCAGGGAATTCGGGATAATTCAATGTGTGGATGTTCATGAAAGGCACATTGCTGTTTTTGGAAATGTCTGAATCAGTAGGTTTCCCCTGGATGCCAGCTGTCTCCCTACTACTTCGCCCCTCCCAAAACTCACCCCCTGGAGACCAAGTACTGCAGACATTCCCTCCGTGGAATCTTCCTCACCAGAAACCTTTCCCTGGTGTGTGGATTCCTGCTCACACATCTGATCACACCACACTCCGAAGACCTAGAGAACACTGATGTAGGTTTGCATGGTAGATATCTGGTTCTGTCTGAGTAATAATGAAGGAACTATCATAGGAGAAAAATGCTGAAAATCTGACTCTGTTCCTGCACAAGGGAGAGGGAGGGAATGAACTTTTTTGGGAAAATAAAATTCAAATAGTATGCGAAACGTGTTCTGCCCCCCCAGAGATGGCAAGGGAGATCTCTTTCCCCAGTACAATCCTTTGTTCGAACAGAATTACAAAACGTATTGTTAATATACTTTTTCTACAATTCGATATGTCATCAGTTGAATATTGAACTGTAGTTGGTGATTCATCCACAATTTTGTGGTTTATGCTAATATTACATAATCTATTGTGAAGTCTATATTCTCTAGAGAAACCCACACAATTTGGTATTGACAGATTCCTGTAATTTAGGGCAACGTTTTTCTTGGTTTGGGGCAACATTTTTCTTGGTTAGCGTTCTGGGATTAACGTTTGTCTATTTGAGAATGGAAACAAAATATTGAGCACAACAAAATACAGAATATATTTTCACTTTTTTCATTTTTTCTCAGGCTACAATAACAGATTGAAGTGAAGTTTGCATTATACGGAGGCATGCATGGGACAAATACAAATATAGTTTGTGGGGGTACACAAGGAAACCAAAGAGATATATGTGTTTAAACAGCCTAATTCGGATTTTTTTTTTTCTTTTTTTTTTCTTTTTAAATGCTACAACACAGAGGTGTGCATACAGTGATAGGGTTGAGGGCCGGAAGTTAACTTTCCTGGCTTTGTCTTACCCTTCTACATTGTTTGTACAGTGGTTTCCTTTCCAAACATCTTATTTTGAAAAGGCATAGTTTGTTACTGTTACGTACCAGTAGAAAGGCTGCATCACTCACTGCCAAAGTTTTGTGGGTGAGGTGGAATAAATCAAATCAAATCAAATCAAATACATTTATAAAGTGCGCTACTCACCCGTGAGGGTCTCAAGGCACTTGGGGAGGGGGGGGGGAGGTTACTGCTGCTCGAAGAGCCAGGTTTTGAGCTGCCTCCGGAATGCTGGGTGGTCCTGAGGTTGGGGGGGAGGGAGTTCCATGTCTTGGCAGCCAGGTAGGAGAAGGATTTCCCACCTGCTGTGGTGCGGCGGATGCGAAGGACGGCGGCGAGTGCGAGGTTGGCGGAGCGAAGTTGACGGGTGGGCGTGTAGAAACTGAGGCGACGGTTGAGGTATTCGGGTCCATTGTTGTGGAGGGCTTTGTGTGCGTGGGTGAGGAGCCGGAGGGTGATCCTTTTGTTGACGGGAAGCCATTGCAGGTGTCTCAGGTGGGCGGAGATGTGGCTGTTGCGGGGTATGTCGAGGACGATGCGGGCGGAGGCGTTTTATATTCGCTGCAGACGTTTCTGGAGTTTGGCGGTGGTTCCTGCGTATAGGGTGTTTCCGTAGTCCAGGCGGCTAGTGACGAGGGCGTGGGTCACAGTTTTTCTGGTGTCAGCGGGTATCCAGCGGAAGATCTTACGGAGCATGCGGAGAGTGAGGAAGCAGGAAGATAATACGGCGTTGACTTGTTTGGTCATGGTGAGAAGCGGGTCCAGGATGAATCCGAGGTTGCTTCCGTGGTGGGAGGGGGTTGGTGCGGTGCCTAGGGCCGTGGGCCACCCAGAGTCGTCCCAGGCGGACGGGGTGTTTCCGAGGATGAGGACTTCCGTTTTTTCTGAGTTCAGTTTCAGACGGCTTAGTTTCATCCATTCTGCGACGTCTTTCATTCCATCTTGCAGGTTGGTCTTGGCGCCAGTGGGGTCCTTGGTGAGGGAAAGTATCAGCTGAGTGTCGTCGGCGTAGGAGGTGATGATGATGTTGTGTTTGCGTACGATGTCGGTGAGCGGGCTCATGTAGACATTGAAGAGAGTCGGGCTGAGCGAGGAGCCTTGTGGGAAGCCGCAGATTATCTCGGTTGGGTCTGAGAGGAATGGAGGGAGGTAGACTCTTTGGGAGCGGTTGGAGAGAAAAGAGGTGAAATGTCTTACGGGACACCAGCGTAAAGGTCCTCTCTCTCCCTTCTTATTTGAACATTGTGTCATCCTCATGGCCCCCTCCCCCCAAGCGAAGTTCAACCATCTTCTGCATAGATTTGCCTCTGCTTCAGTAGACATGAATGGGGGAAACAGATCTACTGATTTGTTTTTTTAAATCTCCCACGTTCCTCTTCTGAAATATTGGCATGTGTGTATCTGTGCCACCCCATTTTGCTTCTTTCCTTAGCACCTGGGCTTAAGACTCCCTTTTCCAAGACTGTTCGCTTCTGATTCTATATTTAACAATGTATATCCTCTTATGATTACGAAAGGGCTTCTCACCCACGCATTCCAGGCTCTTCACAACATAAGACCTGCCTACATCAACAACTGCCTACACGTCTACCAACACATCGAACAACTGTGCTCAGCGTCACTCTCACTCACACGTAACCCATGCATCCACAGAAGCAGACCTGCAGGGTGTACATGTTCATACATTGCTGCCATGAACTAAATGCACCCCCTGCGCATCTAGACTGCTTCTTTTATCTTCTTGAATTCTGAAAGAAGCTGAAGACCTGTCTTTTCAACTAACCCCACTGTACATCGAAGACACAGTCTGGTAAAGGCTTGTCCTACTCACCTGCTCAATGCCTGGATACCTTTGCTGGTGACAAGTGTGCTTAACAAATTCACATAACAAAGATGTAAAACAAGAGAAAAAAAAGTAAGGCCTGGCCTGAAAAGCAAGTGATTGTGCATTCTCATGCACCAGATTTTGAACATGTTTGTTCGATGATCCATGTGTGGAAAGTTAGTGCATATCCATGGAGATTTATAAATAGACCCAGGTAGCCCGTGAGATGCCAGTAGAGACGTCTTTCTTGATAACTGCGGGGTGGCTTACACACCAGTGGTAGTTCTTATTAAACAGCAGAGTATGCAGAAGTATAACCCAATTTGATAACTGCCTTTGTAATGGCTCACCAGGCTCTCAAAGGAGAGTGTGAGAAAGCATTTGGTAGGAAATAGTTTATAGTCCATGGTGGTAGAGCACACAGCCTTATCGATGAAGTGTTTAGGAGCAGCTGATGATGATCTTGCACTGCGTACTTTGGAGCATTGCTTAACCAGTAAGTATGTGCCCCGTGCAAGTGTAGCTCCACTACTACTTTGTGGCTGTGGAAATGTCTCGCACTCTGTATGGTATTATAATATAAGGAGGCAAGAGTAAAGAAACCCAATATCACTCATTTTCAAGAGTATGTAATTATATATCAAACAGGAGTGCAAATGACACCTATAGCCTCCTCTCAAAGGTGCATTGGAAAGGACCTCACAGCATGTTGAATCCCTGCTAAAAGTAAGTTATTGCAAAGAAAACAGGTGATCAACCACCGCTATATTGTATTTGAGAAACAAGGTCACTTTCATTATCTCCTAATTTCGACAGTTTGTTTACAGAGAATCCAACTTGCTTCGTCCTTTCTTGTATGCAATGAAGGCACAAAAGCAGCTACTACCTTGCTGTTCGTAGTATGATCAATAATGCCAGTCTCTACAGTTTATGTATTCAAGAACTAATGAAGCACAGAATGGCAGTACAGAAAATGTCTACCCTAGTAAAGAAGCCTTCTAAGCTTTGGACCTGGGTTAGGGGGCTCAATCCTGCCCATGCCATGCGTGCGCCCTCAGAGTTAGTCTTAAACATCCACTTTTCTATACATTGCTTCCGAAATGTTAATGCTGTTTCTCATTTTAATATAGAGCAAACACTTGCACCAGGCCTTGATGTCTTTAAAGGTAAACCAGTGTGTGCAACCAATGTTGACTCGATCTGTTCTGTAACATGATGGATAGTGGCTTCTGATGCAAGGACTTTTCTGGCTCCCTGTCCAGGATAAAAGCACCAGAACTTGAGGGTAATCTTCAGAGCTGTGTAGGGAATGGGCCTTTCTGCTTAAGACATGACTTATTTTTACCAACTGAACAAGCAGCTGTGTCGCTCTGCAGCTAGGTATGCACCGACAACCTTCTGGCTGCACAATAGCCTTGTTTTAGTGCACTCTTCAGGCCCAGTGTTGAAACCTAGAGCAAGGAGGGTCAGTGGAATGAGTGAACGTGTGTAGGGCAAATTGAGGACTGCTAACCTCTGTGCTTTTGAGGCCAGAACCCTCATGAAGGCAGAACTGCTTCAGTACAAAGATGATGTTGAAATGGTCTTGTTGTTAACAGTAGGCTAACCTACCCATAATCTCACACAGATGCTCTGGCAATTCTTTGGCCAAGCATTCACAATCACCCTACCATCCTTCATTGAAATACCCTGTAACCTTGCATGGCAAAGAACTCGCCAGCAGTACATCACAGGCTGCAGCAGTCTTCCCCTTCGTTACAAGATATATGCTCATTATTGTGCCAATAAGCCTCCGATGCAGGACCTCAAAATTCGAACCCTGTGATTCAAGAATATACCTCTGTAATATTCATATTTTTACAGACAATGGGTTATTTGTACTGTTTTTTTTTTTTGGGCAAGCTACTCCTTCTTAAGAAATTATTTTGGGGGGGGGGGGGGGGTTACACCGGTGCTAGGTGTAAACATATATTGTACAAGTCATATCCAGGCCAAAAGAAATTCAGACCAAAATGTGCTTACTCCTTGGTTGTGATCTAAAAAAAAAAAAAAATGTTTCTGTAAATATTTATCGGCCAACTGCTTCCATTTACATAGATCTACTCGGCAGAGTATTGTTTCAAATGACGCTAAATCCCCACTGTGCCGAGGTGCACAGGCAAGCTTATGGTGCTGTTCTCATGAATTAAATACGTGCTGTGCACCGAAATGGGATATAGACACCATGCTGCAGGCAAAGGGTCAGCCTCTCTGTGTGAGCCTGGGCCGAGATTTAAAATATATTTCTGTAGCTGCAGTTACTTGCAAATCTTCGCTGTGAAGCCTGTCTAAATATGTAGTATTTCAAGCCCGTCAGTTAAGTGGGCTTTTTATCCCCTAAATGTCTGAATCATTTTACTTTTCTAGCTTCGTATTTGCTCATCAGTATTCTCCAAGTCCTTCAAGCCTTCCATCTTGTACCTGTGTTAGAATATATTAAAATACAGATAATCCTGCTTATAGATGGATCGGTGGTTGTGCTTCTACAGGAGCTAGGGTGGCCAAAGTACTTATGTTGCTTCATTGAATCTTATGTCGAAGCCTACCAGACAGCCTAGCTGTCTGGTTTGTTATTGACTTCTTGTGGGCATTCTGAAAGCTTCCCTGGGAATGCATTTCGCCCATTGCTTAGTATTGGCGTTATGGTTTGTAACTCACAGTTGCTTGCTTTCTATTTTCTGGCGTTATTTGCTGTAGGCTGTCCAACTTATTTGTCCTTCCCCTGGAGCATCCCTTGTTTTCTTTATCCTTCTGAGTACTCACTTTCTGTAAACAAGCCTTTTAAATCTTGTCCTTATCGTGTCACATTTGCTGTGCTGTCAGAGACAGAGATCGCATGTCAGGCTGTCTTCTGAGAGAGCTTAGTGTTTACTTTTCTTTCTTTGACTTCAAGTGAGAGGACTTATGACAATTCTGCTGGGTACCCATGTGAGGAGAGAAGCTGTAGGCATTTTTTTTTTTTTTCTAGCACACCACAAAAATAAACTGTTGATATTTCAGAATATATCAGAATTAGGATAGTACAACCCAAGCACATTTTTTTGTAATTCTGAACTGTGGTAGAAACAAATATTTGAATAAGATCAATACACTAGGTGATGACATTTTCTCACATTTATGTGCAGTAAAACTGTATGTCTGTGCGAATGTAATGGTTATTTCAACTGAAAATGTGTTGCCTTTAATGGCAGTGCACTACCACACAATGCAAACCCACACCACTCTGTCATTCCACTCTAGAACATTTTACTCAATTCTGTGCCCTTCTTTCTACACCATGCCACTCCATTCTTCGACCCCACTGTACTTTATGCCCTTCCACTCCACACCAGTTACCCCACTCCACTTCACTCTATCCTACTAAACTCCAGTTTACCCCACCACTTCACTACAGTCTACCCCACTCCAATCTACCTCATCCCACTCCACTTAATCTATAACAACCCACTCGACCCAGTCTATCCCATCCCATCCCACTCCACTATACCCCTTTTACTCCACTCCAATCTGCCAGACTCTACCCCACTCCAGTCTATCCCATACTACTCTACTCCTGTTTGCCCTACTCCAATCTACCGTAATTCACCCTACTCCTGTCTGCCCCATTCCGCTCTACCCAACTGCACTCTACCCCACTCCAAGCTTCACTCCAGTCTACCCCAAGCCAATCTATCCTGATCTAGTCTACTCCAGTCTACACGTCTCCAGCCTGCTGCAGTTTACCCTTCTCCAGTCTACCCAACTCTACCACACTTCATTCTAGCCCATTCTGCCCACCCCACCCCACTAATGTTTAGCCATGCGGAATAGCAGCCACACTGGTGTACAACATGGCTAAAACACATTGTCAAATTCAGTAGCTCTTTAATAGGCAAGGTGTTGGCTTTTCCAATGCTTGCTTAGATGTACCATTAGCTAAGAACTCTCGGTTTTACTAAAATGATGTATTTAGTATAATAAGAGGGATTTTCAGCAAGTCCTCTTGGATCTGGTGGTTAGTTGTGATTCACATTTTTCTTCTGCCTCCTACAGTGTACAGAAAAGGGTAGTGAGTGACCACGCTTTAGCCACAGGATAATTTCAGCGAGAATGACTGCAATGCACTCTTTCACAGGGAGCACATCTGCATGCAAAGTAGTTCCCTCCAGTGCCTGGGGCTAATTTAGCAATGTGTGCTTATTGAGGCCAAAAATTATTTTGGCTTTTAGTAAGCTATTCCATGGAGGGGGGGGGTCTGTCTACTTTTCCAACAAGGTTTGTAATGACCATGTTAAAACACGCATTGCCAAAGCCAGCATATTGTCTGCCAGTGCCAGACCTAGGAGCTTTGCCAATGCTTAGCTGTCCGTATATAGTGCTGCGCTGCACGTAAGCTTACTTTAAGTGGCTGTAGTTACTAGAACAGGGGGGAGTGTAACACAGAAGCTCCGAGTGGAGAGAAATGGGATGCCCAGAATGTTAGAAAACAAGGCATAGGCCTACCTCATATTGTTGTAGAAACAAATGGCCTATCCGTATGCTAGTATAACATCACTTCCTGGCTTAATAACTTTTTTTTTTTTTAAAGAAGTGTAGTTTCCTCCAGGGGTCTTCCATTGGCATTCGAACGTCCACTTTGCCTACATCCTAACACTTCAGATGACATTACCTCCTTACACACATTCATTCACATACGCTTTTCACCCAATCCTATTTTATTCACCCAATTTATTCAAACTACCAGTGTGAAAAACATTAATACTGTTTAGGTTAGGACCAGCATTTGTTCGAGTAAGTTATTTTCTTCATTTGAATAGATCTAGCCTCACAAGACCTTAAATAAAAGCTTTAATTGGAGAATTTTTCACATATCGCGATGATCACTGCAATGACCTAACAGAAACCAGGCTACGTCGTGGTGAGGAACAGCGAGAGTGAGGGATGAGGGGGTAATGGAGTCAAAACCAGAAGGCATGCTCGCACAAACTGTGGCCTACGGCTTTGCTCAAGTTCTCACGACTTTTCAAGTGGCAGAGCTAGTGCAGACCATGATTGTAGATCAAAACCCCAAGAACTGAGCTGCTAACCATTCTCTTTCCATATTGTGGAACAATACTATACTACACCACTTGTCACCTACTGCTTTTTAATAATGCACACTTGCCACAACAAATGCCGCAGCTATTTACCAATAAATATATATTCTCGCCATTCAGAGCATCATCACCATCTTCTCATTTCTGAGCCATACTGGCTTTCCTGCTAAGCCCGTGTTTTGGGGTATACATTGAAGAAAGTGTCATTTTCGCTTTTGACAGTAGTTGGGCACAACTGTTTCTAGCAAGCCTATTCGACTTAACGCAGTCCATTGCACAGCTAAGCACTTCGATTCTTAATAGGCATTTTCCCATATTGTGTCCCCACTGAAAATCAATGATTTCCATTTCTTCATAGATTTAACTGAGTCTTTCCCGTCCAGTTCCTCAAATCCCTCTTCCTGCAGATAAGACTCTCTGCTCCCTGTGGCTTTCATGGGTAAAACTTAGACCCTTCATGTGTCACTTTCATCAAATGTAAGGTTGTCTGTGGCTTTTCAATGACCAGGGAATCAGCCCGGGAGCAGGAGGCAGCTTTGCATGCCTTAGTGGGTGAAGTTTAGGGGTGGGGTAACTCTCAGAAATGCAGGAAAATTAAGCGAAGACCCTGTGGCGCTATTTTCTTAACTCCCCTAACCTTGGGTTCTGGAGTGGCGTGTTACTTTCTGTAAAACACTCCAATGGCTCGTCGGGGGTAGTAAGCACTCTATAAAAACAATTTCAGTTACAACTCAAAATGCACTCTTGCATCTATAAAGAGCAGGAGGATGTACATTGCGCTATGAAGATAACGCTAAATGCAGAAGAACAGAAATGGCAGCAGTAGCTCACGCTCTGTTCCTGTACTCTTCGGAAGGCAAATTATGAAAACAAGTGTGATTTTTGGTATTTTCACATCACAAGAGTAACACAAAGTTAGCAAAATTCGTCCAATAATTTTGACATGATCTAAATTTCACCCCGGCCTACTGAAGAGTTGCATGCCCTTCTTACTCACCAGCTCCCAAATGAATGAGTGCTTCATTTGGTAGCTGGCGGGTGCCTTTATCAGTGTGAGAAACGGTTAATAAGTGGATATCCTACACACTGACTCATGCTAGATCATTGGTGGCTCAGGTTTTTACCATTTTGAATGAATGAGATAAAAAGGTTTTATCAGTCACAGCGACATGATGACAAGTGAGAGTCAAACCCTATTGTGAAATCTAATGAAATATTTCATAAAATGACTAACACCCGAAAGTAAAGTTGGAGAGGAGCCGTTGCTGTCATCTTTAGTGTGCTACAGAGGCTGCCCATTGGACAACTGAGCTCCGGGAGTTGTTGTCAAGTCTGAAGATTTGCAATCTGATAAAGGAACTAGCCAAACAATGTCAAATTATTTGCTGCAAGTGGGAACTACATTGGGATTCTCCTTCACCTGCGGGGAAATCGCACCAACCCACCTCTCGTATACAGTCTCATATGTCCTCAGCCTCATACACCCTTCTCTGCTCATGCACTCTGTCCTTAATGTATAGCACAGATCTTGGAAATTTGTCTCCTGGTGCTGAATCTTTAGGCTCTGAGATGCCTACCTTAGGTCTGTTTGTCGCTCTGGAATAAAACTGTTTCCACAGTATGCAAAGAAACTGATGTCATGTATTAGTTTCTTAATTTATTTTTAAGACAAACTAAATGTAGCATATATTTGATATGTGGTAGTAAAAGTTCTCGATTTCTGCCTCTACTAAGCATAAATGTTGGAGTGTTGACCATTCAGTAAAACAGCTGAATTACTGTTTGCAGCACACCTTTTCTCTGGCTTATTCTATAGTGTTTTCGTGGTAGTCCAATTTATTTTCCCTTCCTGTGCTATCCTGTTTTACTTGTCTCATCTCTCTGGTTTCTCATTGCCTTGCTCTTTTCAGTTTTTTTTTCTGCGTCTCTGTGGTTCCCTTTCCCTGATTTCTCAGTTTTGGGTTCACCGTCTCCTGTAGTCTCTTTCAGCCCGATTTCCTTTAGTCTCCTGTGGTGTGTTTTCATTAGAATTCCATGTATCCCTGTAATTTCCTTCATTGCCTGCAGATATCACATTGCTGCTGTTATTCTCGGCGTTTAGAATTGGTTCTTAATCTCGGATTTACCATATAGTTTACTTTGGTTTCAAAAGCCAACATATAATCTTATGTAGTCAATGTAAACGCTAAATACAACAAAATAAAAATGTGTATATTGGGGATAGCGACGGGTTTCTGAGCTCCGTGGGCAAAAATGAAGTCGAGTCCATGCTGCCTTTGAAAATAATGCTGCACGAAGCGGGAGCATCCGGAGTCATAAAAAAAAGAAAGTAAAAATGGTTCCTCCAGGGTAGATAGTGCAGTGTTCCACTCCCTGGTTTACGGATGGGGAGGCTTTGGTAACGAGGTAGAGAAAACGAGCTGGGACCAAATGCCTGAGAGGAAGAACAGGACCTAGCAGATTTCTGACCTGTGGAACAAACCCACAGAACAAGACACATTGGCCTAACTTATTAAACGAAGTATGTTTGGAACAAAAGGGTGGGATGTATTGTTCATACCTCTGGGCAGTCAAAGAGTATTGCTACAGTGCACTAAACTAGTTACAGAACCACCTCTGGACCTCAGTATTCACTTCTCTGCCTACAAATGCTTTCTCATACCAGTCATTGGCTAAGTTCATGTTGAGAATGGCCGACATTAGATAGGTCTGGCGCCCATGGGATAGGCGGATCTACATCACAGCGGTGGCTGTGTCAAGGAAAGTCCGCAGAGGGCAAGAGAAGCAACCTGGCTACCGGCCCAGTGAAGTGCAAGCAGCCACGGAGAGCTGGGTATTAAGGGTGTGTGAAGGGGCAAAAATGTTTCTGGCTGGAGTCGAGCTCCAAGGAAGGGGATGGGTGGATATTGAAGGAGTGTGCCCCAGCATATGAATAGGAGGCTGGAATTTGTGATAATTGTGTGGAACCAGGGGGGCTTTCAGGGTGCATGTAGAAAACCCACTGCTTTACTTATCCAGTAGATTGAATCAGTAGGTCCCTGCAGAGATGGTGCAGCCTTAAAGAGTGTGAATGGCGCATGATTCGGTAATGAGTGATTGGTATTCAGATCCTAGCACTTAGTGGGCACAAGTACGTAGAGGAATGCTGCAACCTGAGTGGTCCATCCTCCCAGGGCCTCCTCCCTGAGTCAATCCTGACTGCTACACGAGCTGAAACCTAGCAAGGTGTCCTGAGACAATAGCAGCTTGCTACAGGTGCAGCAGTAGGAAAAGAAAAACTTAACTAGATGATCCTCCTAAACGTTTCTCCCATATTTGACAGTCATCAAACTGCTAGACTCATGAAACGCAATCAAAGGAGGACTTTCTAGTGGATTTTAGTTTGATGACGACCACCCAGGGCAATCCTTTACATGTTGTGAAAGAATTCCTTGAAATCAATGGATCACCTGAAAGAAGTCCTTGAACATCGTATCATCTCTGTAGCCCAGAGCATGCAGCAAGTGTTCTACTCTGTCCCTGCACCGCTCTTAAGTTGGCCTTGCAATTCGTGGATCCTCCACAATAGCAGATCCTCTGTAAAAGGTGTAGAACTGCCAGTCAGCTCATCAGCAGTTGAGTGTCTTCTGGTCATGGTAGATCTGCGCTGGAGCAATGCTGTAGCGTGTGGATCCTTCTGCAGAAAAGTGGGGCAGACCCTCAGTCCTCGGCTGGGTGGGAAAGAGTCTTTGATGCAGGCCCACCGGTTGGCTCAGAACCAGGGATATGATGATTGTTCGTTTCTGGGTGGGATTGGGGATGGCAGATGCAGACAATCAATGCTTCTGGTACAGCAATCCTCTTGAAGGACCATAAGGTCCCAGTATCATTTTGAAAATTATGGAAATCTAAATAACTCTTTTAGTGGAGCCATAGCTTTCCAAAAACCCTTATTTTAGCACCTGTACGAATTTGGAGTTAGCCATCGCCTAGCACTTTCACTCAAGAACAATCTATAGCTCTGTGCTAATTATCCTCTCGTTTTATCAAGTTATTGAGCCGTTTCGAAAGTTTAGCTGTGAATGTCTTTGTTTAATCCAGTCGTGCTCTGAAGAGGTCTATGAAGTCAGTATTTCAATGTGAATTCTCACAAGTCCACACTTCTCTACAACCCAAGAAAAATACCAGTGGGAGCTCTTGGCACCTTGCAGAAATAATATGGAAAAATAAATATTTTGCAGCCTCTTTTGCCTTTCCCCTTCTGGAACGTTTGTTTTCCGCATTTGACATTTCTTTTTGCTTCCAGTGCATCCTGTCCAGATATCCTGTATAGCTCTATCTGTATCCTGTAGACCGCCCCCTGCTACTCTTGTATGTGATGTAACGTAGATGAAAAAAGTCTTCGCCTTATGATATCTAGCTGGCTGCGGTTGCGCACACGATCAGGTCAGTGTCTGCAGGAAGGACATCTGTTGTTTTTTCCTTATCGCAACACGAGCCCTTGTACATGTTGCACCCAGTAGCACCTTTTTTTTTCCTGTTCTGTGATCTCCAGTCAATTTTTCTGGTTCTACTGCTTTTGTGTATTTAATGCAGCCCTTCCGCATTCCTAATGTCCATATGCAGGGTAGCGGTCTGCATTTTCCGCTTCCTGCATTCCCACCTCTGTATTCCCACCTCTGTATTCACTCCTTGTATTCACTGCCCAGTGTTTACTCCTAGTTGAGCAAGTATTTCACTGCCCGCTCCCACTATTCACTTGCTTTTGTTCGTTGACCAATTTCAAAATCTGTTTCTTGTGTTATCCATTGTATTTTTTTCTTCGGCTTAGGTAAGATGTCTTGACTTGCGTTGAGGCTGCTGTTGGCTGACTATCCAAGGGCGATGGCGCTGCACCTTTGTATTTTTTCTGGAGATTTTCGCAAGCGTTTGAGCTCCTGCAGGCCACTGACTTTGACGCCTATAGCCACATGCAGTTTCTCGAACTCCCTTTCTTGTAGTACTTTGAAGATATTTGCAGACACCAGAACAGGGCTGTGAACAGTTCTTCAGAGCTTGTGCTTGGGGGAGGTGTAGGGAACCCAAAGTGCCTTAACTGGCTGATCCTCAGGCTCCCAGCGTAGAGATGTTCTATACCGACCACCCGCCTCGGCCAGAGGAGGCTCTTGAGGGCGGGAAGTATACGGTGCAAGTCCCCACTTTACCGTCAGTGGGGTTGGAAGTAAGTATGGGATGCCTTTGCGAACTGATCACAACGCCCAGGTTGCTTCTTATTCGTGTTTGCCTAAAAGTTAAGACCAAATCGGTTCACAGGTACCACCAAACGTAACATTTCTTTTTGAGCCCTTGGTGATGTGTGTTCAGCTGACATTTCATACTAGCGTTGGGCACAAAGGTGGAAGTTTTGCGCAACAAGGAAGTCCTGTATGGGGCACAGGAGAAATCCAAGAGTCCGCGGTAGTTCAGCTTTGGCACCGTCGGCTGCTGGTGCCAAGAATGAACCAGCATCACCTCCTGTGTAAGAGGTTCCAGAGAACGTGTTGATTTGGGATCGTATGTCGAAAAGTTGAACAGAGAAATGCAAAGAGTTTTCTAGAGTACAGTTTTTTTCCCCAATATAAATAGGTTTAGTTTGCTAAAACAAGAACTTTTTTTACTGCAGTGAGGTCTGTGTGGCAGAAAGTGAAAGGATGTTATGCTTGCTTGGTGATATTTGTACTGGTAATATGTTTTTTTTTTTTTTAGGTGGGGCAATAAATTACTGCAACTATATGCATGCAGGCAACTGGAATACAGCCAGATGGAAGCAGCGCCCATATATGCTCTGCTTATGGCAGAATAGAGTTGTTAGATTTCGAATGGGGAAATTCCCGTGTACCCCTTCACCTACAGCGGATAGACCTCCCTGCTGTTTATTTGATGAACGGCATTGCCCTCGGTGGCTATCCTGACTTTGAAAGTAGTTGTCACAATCTGCTGATGATGGATTTGTAAATTCGAGGTCAGGCACTGAGACATTCTCTAACGAATTATTTTTCATTGAGGAGCCAGCGGAAGTGGGGTAGTTGCAGAGCTCGAGCTCGGCGGGAACTGTGGGGATTGGTGTCCAGTACATTTTTCCCTAATACAGATCCGTCGCCGTGCTTGGCGAGAAAGAAAATGCACTCGGAACAGCAGCTCTTGTCGGGTGCAATCCCTCCGTGATTCAGGGGAAGCAGAGAGGTGCAGGCACCGGGATGTGTGGAGCGCTGGACCCCCGCGGGAGCTAGACTGGTCTAGGCACCAACGAGCTCGGAGTTTCCCTTTCAGACACACTCACTGTTTCTACAGACATCGCCAGAGTGGTGGGACTGCACAGCCTGTATCATTTAGGGCTCTCGGTGTGTTGCGCGATACGATTTGTTAGTAAGGCCCTTTGTTCTAGATCCTATGTAGATGTTTACCAATCCATTTTGGATGCACTCTTTTGTGATTCAAATGCCCTCTCCCCCGCGACTCTAAATTTCCTCCAAGATGTGACATTTCCCTGTTATCAGTGCTTGAAATGGAAAAATAGAAGTGCTTGTTTCTTAGAAGTGCCGACACTCTCCAATTGCAAGTATTACGTTTTTCTGGAAAAAGTTCAGGTACTCTCCCTCTCAAAATAAAAAAAAGTGCCGGTACTTAGTACCGGACGGTACCGGTCCATTTGAAGCACTGCCTATTATATAATCTAAGACTGCTTGGTTTTCCTGCTATCAAGTAAGTTGGAAAAATAAAGAACCCATGTCATATGAATGGCTTATTTTACTTTTTGTTGTTGTACGAGCGCTGTGTATTCTAGAACTTAATTGGGTTGGTAATGCATAGGCGCATAGCTCTTCTCCGCATGTTAACCCCATTGTCGTCACTCTTCCAACCTCATGGCATCTCGTACTACATCACAGTTCCGTTTTTTTCCGCTTAAACCACTGAGTGTGCGGGGTAAAATCAGGACTGAGGGGTGGGGGTTGGTGGAAGGGGGGGGGGGTTGTAAACTGCAGCAGCGCCTGGTTGGCCAGATGGTGTACAGTTTGCGTGTGTTGGAGCCTGCTAGCTCATGTTTTCAGGCGTGGAATCTCAAACTGTTGCAGTCTTTGCGCAATAAGACATCTGTATTTACGACTATGCAAATTGAAACTTTTTGTTATTAAAATGTTTCGTCAGTGTCCTAAAGTAATCAGAAAGAGTAGACGAGTGGTTCACGTCCATCCGGAAGAGCTCTAGTAACTAAACTGCAGTAACTGTGAAACTACGTAAAACAGGCTCCGAAGCCTGCCTTCTCACATTTGTAATGCTGTTCACTTCACCTTGAGCCACTGTACAATATTTACTGTCCCTTATTTCCCACTTCGGATGCAGGATAACGCAGGTATTGAGCAAGTGCTTAATTGTAAATAAAAACGTGCCGGTGCTCAAAGCTCTACTCTTCAACACGCGGCTGCTACAATTACATGTGCGAGGACAGAATACTGAGGCAGCGTAATCCTGAGGCCATCTCTGGCCTCTTTTAATCCATTTACAGCCACTCCCTTCAACTCATTCCTGCAGCTTTCCACCCCCGACTCTTTTTCGTTTTTCTCTTACTCTGTCTTTCCCATATTTGTCTTTTGCTCGCAGAAAAATAAGTGCAGGCCCACCACACCGGAAACAACAAGCACACATTAAGCACTGTTTAAGAAAAACATAAACAAAGTAGACTTTGGCATGTCTGCATATGCTTTCCACCTTAGACACACTTCCTTGCAGCTGCAACACCTCGCAGATCAGACTCTACAGTTTCGGCTTCTGTGTAGTGAAACTTTGGACTCAAAAGCAGGAGGGTGCAACCTCCCGAGATTAAATATTAGCAATTCGGGTCTCAACCTCCGGCATGGCGCCGTTTAAACAGTTATTAGCAAACACTGATTGTTCTCGCCGTGCATATCATTCCACATAGAAGGTGACTCTCCTTGGATAGGGAGGCAGTGCTGCTGAAGGCCTCTGGGCGCTAGCAGCTGGCTCGCCCCTGAACGGAACCATCGTCACAGCGCATGAACACGGCCCTTCCCGAGTGCACAACTTCCGCTGTTCTCCACAGCTGAACGCCTCTTACCGTCGTTGGATGCTGTCGGCAAATATGTTTTCACAACAGCCGCGGAGGGCAATTGAGCGGAAACTAGTGTTTGAGAACTGAAACTATGATCTGAAAAAAAGTGGTGTACTTTGCACTGCCACACGTTAGACAGCTAGCATTTTGTGTGCCTGATCGAGTTTTTCAGTTTAGCTTCCGGTTGTTCCCTTATTTCTGGGTTGATCCCGATGCTCTAGTAACTTGATTCATTAAATGCTTCTGTGACATCCTAGCGCCTTAAATAATAGCTGTTATTGGCTAACCATTTGTAGGTTGAGCGCACGTGTTGGTATGTACCTGGGCTTTTAACAACGCCCACCTCACGCCCATCACGAACACGCGATCGTGGGCTTGCCCTTCAAAAATCCTTTGACATTGGTAAATGGTTTAAGTTCCTCCCTCCTTGGGGAGGTTTTGTTGCTGCCTTGGCCATCGCCCTTGTTACATGGCTAATTGCACTTTTGCCGATAAGTTTGACTGCCAGTGAACTTTTTTCCTTTTGAGTGTATCTTCACGCTGATGCTCAGGGCGGCTGTTGCGCGTTGAATCGACTCGCTTATATGAAACTGTTTTACTTTTAATTGTCAGTTAATGAGTGTAGGAAGCTGGCTCTCTATATACTATCTCAAAGTGAGAGACCGTGTGCACAGAGTCCAAGGGTTCCCCTTAGAGGTTGATAGCGGCAGCAATAGATAAATCTAATGCTCTATTTGTGGTAGTGTGGTCGAGCACAAGGCTGATCAGAGGGTAGTGTTAAGCATTTGTTGTACACACGCAGGCAATAAATGAGAACACACTTAATGACTTAACTCCATGCCAATAGGTTTTTATATAACAAAAATATTGTTTTCTTAATTTATTTTAGAATCACAAGATTTCAGAATTCAAGCAAGTACATAAATTGTAAGGTACTTGGAATAGGTAAATATACAACTTTGAATGAAAACAGTAACATACACAGTTTGGCTTAAAATGGCAATAAGCTATTTTAAAAGTGGACACAGTGCACAATTCAACAGTTCTTGGGGGAGGTAAGTACAACTAAGTTTAGCAGGTAAGTAAAGCACTTACAAGTTCAGTCTCCGGGGCATAGGCAGCCCACCGTTAGGGGTTCAAGTCAACCCCAAACACCCAGCACCAGCAACACAGGGCCGGTCAGGTGCAGAGGTCAAAGAGGGGTGCAAATAACATAGGCTCCTATGGAGACTAGGGGTGCTTCAGTTCCAGTCTGCTAGCAGGTAAGTACCTGTGTCCTCAGAGTACAACAGGGGGGTTTTGTAGAGCACTTGGGGGTCCCAAACAGGCACCCAAAATACACCCTCAGCGGTACAGGGGCGGCCGGGTGCAGTGTGTGAACAAGGCGTCAGGCTTTCTATTGGAATCAATGGAGGGACCCGGAGGTCACTCTGGCGATGCAGGCAGGGCACAGTCGGGGTTCTCGGGCCAGCCACCGACTGGGCAAAGATGAGGACCGCCTGCTGGTCACTCCTGCACCAGTAGTGGATTCCTCTCCGGTCTGGGGGCTGCGGGTGCAGTGCTTCTTCCAGGCATCGGGTTCTTTGTTACCGGGCAGTTGCGGTCAGGGGGATCCTCTGGATTCTCTCTGCAGGCGTCGCCGTAGGGGTGCAGGGAGGTCGTTTCAGGGTGGACACGTCTTGGGAGTCGCCTGGGGGTCCTCGTTGCAGTGTTGGTTTCTCTGGACACTGGCCGGGGGCATTGGGTGCAGGGTGTTGGAGACTCTCTTTTCAGGAGTGATGTGGTAGTCCCTTTAAAGATGGTTTCTTCTTGGTAGTATTGGACAGAGCCACTGTCTACAGGAGTTTCTTGGTCCTTTGGGTTGCAGGGCAGTCCTCTGAGTCGGCAGAGGTGGCTGGGCCTGCTGGATGCGTCGCTGTTGCAGGTTATTTGAATCTGGAGACAGGCTGGTCGGCCTGCGGCCAAAGCAGTTGTCGTCTCCTTTTCTGCGGAGGTTTCAGTTCAGTAGGCCTTCTGGTTAGGTCGTCAGGAATCTGATTTCCTGGGTTCAGGGTCACCCCTAAATACTCAATTTAGGGATGTGTTTAGGCCTGGAGGACAGTAGCCAATGGCTACTGTCCCTGAGGGTGGCTCCAACCTCCTTGTGCCTCCTCCCTTTGGGGTGGGGGGGGTACATCCCTAATCCAATTGGGATAAATCCTCCAAAGTAAGATGGAGGATTTCCTAGGGAACGGGTCACCTTCGCTCTGGACACCTTAGGGGCTGTCCTGGCTGGAGGGTGGCTCCTCCTTGTTTTTCTCATAAACTCCTCCGGACTTGCCGCCAAAAGTGGGGGCTGTGTCTGGGGGCGGGGGGCAGACATCTTCACAAGCTGGAGTGCCCTGGGGCATTGTGACACCAGACTTTATCCTTTGAGGCTCGCCGTCAGGTGTTACCGTTCCTGCAGGGGGAGGTGTGAGGCACCTCCACCCAGGGCAGACTTTGTTCCTGGTCACAGAGTGCACAAAGGCATTCACCCCATGTTGCCAGAAACTAGTCTGGAAGTGGCAGGCTGGCAGAGACCGGTCAGCCTAGCACTAACAGTTGGGCTGGCATGCAGGGGACATCTCTAAGATGGCATCTGTTTGCATTTCTCAATAAATCCCACACTGGCATCAGTGTGGATTTATTGTGCTGAGAAGTGTGATACCAAACTTCCCAGATTTCAGTGTAGCCATTATGGAACTATGGAGTTCGTGTTTGACAAACTCCCAGACCATATACCCTTTATGGCTACCCTGCACTTACAATGTCTAAGGTTTTGCTTAGACACTGTAGGGGCATAGTGCTCATGCAGCTATGCCCTCACCTGTGGTATAGTGCACCCTGCCTTAGGGCTGTAAGGCCTGCTAGAGGGTTTATTTACCTATACCACAGGCAGTGGGTTGTGGGCATGGCACTCTGAGGAGTGCTATGTCGACTTTGTCTTTTTCTCCCCACCCGCAAGCTGTGAGGCAGTGTGCATGTGCTGAGTGAGGGGTCCCCAGGGCGGCATAATACATGCTGCAGCCCTTAGAGACCTTCCGTGGCCACAGGGCCCTTTCTACCAGGGGTACCTTTTACAAGGGACTTATCTGTGTTCCAGGGCTGTGCCAATTGTGGAGACAAAGGTACAGTTTTAGGGAAAGAACTCCAGTGCTGGGGCCTGGTTAGAAGTGTCCCAGCACACTTTCAGTCAAAAATGGCATCAACAAAAGGCAAAGAGTTAGGGGGTAACCATGCCAACAGTGGCATTTTCCTACAAGGTGTTTACAGCGCTAATAGAGCTAACTCGAGCAAATGCTTGTAATAGTATGCCTTTTACTGGCCTCGAAGGATGGAAGTCTCAATTCAAAGATGTCCCAAAGCACAACTTGGTAGCTTACTAACCATCCACACGATTTGTGCTTTGATCTTTTACTCTAGTCCACAACAGAGTGCATTTTTAAGAAAAGTCTATGTCCATAAGTGTTAGACCTGTCAGTTCTAGGCATGATTTTCACCTGTCTTTTTGCTTCTGACCTCCTGGTTTTGATCCTGTGCTGAAGTTCATTTTTGAGGGGTTTTAGACTCTGGGCACTTTACCAATGCTGACCAGTGCTAAAGTGCAAGGGCTCTCTGTCTAAATTGTATTGGTGATTAGTTTCTCTATGATTGGCATATTTGATTTAGTAGTAAGTCCCTAGTAAAGTGCACTACATGTGCTGAGGGCCTGTAAATCAAATGCTGCTAGTGGGCCTGCCGCACTGATTGTGCCACCCACATGAGTAGCACTGTAAACATGTCTCAGACCTGCTACTGAAGTTTCTGTATGCAGTTTTAAACTGCCATTTCGACCTGGCAAGTGCACTTACTTGCAAGTCCCAAACATTCCCTTCTACTACAAGTAAATCACCCCTAAAGTAGGCAGAAGGCAACCCCATGGCAGGGTGCTGTTTATTCAAGAGGTAGGACAGTACTGGTGTGTTGTACATGTCTTGATAGTGAAATACTGCTAAATTAGGGTTTAACTATTGCAAGGCCTATCTCGTCCATAACGTAACATGGGGATTGCCTTGAAATATATTTTAAGTGTAATTTCCAATTGAGAGTAGATAGAGGCATAGAGATTGGGGTCTCTGAACTCACAATTTAAAAATACCACTTTTGGTGAAGGCGGTGTTTGAATTGTACATTTGAAAATGCCACTTTTAGAAAGTGGGCATTTTCTTTTTTAACCATTCTGTGCCTCTGCCTGTCTGTAGAATACATGTCTGGGTCAGGATGTCAGTTGGGCTGTTAGTGAATTCACTCTAGTCAGTCACACGAAGGGAGCTGAGGTGTGCCCTGCATTTCCTGATGGGTCTTCTTGAGCTGGAGTGGTGGGAGGACTTGACACTGTACCTGAATAGGGCTGTGCCTGTCCTTACACAAAGCAGTCTGCAACCCACCGGAGTGTCTGGGGCCAGGGCAGGTAAAGGCAGGGGCTGTGCACTACGAAGACATTCCTTTTGAAGTTTGCCTACTTCAGAGACAGAAATGGGTATAAGTACTGGACTTCTGACCCCACAAAGTTAGAACATGTTTGGACTGAGGACATCCTGCCAGGAAGAAGAGCTGGATGCTGTATGAAGTCACAAACAGTTAGGAGCGCACCTGCCTAACATCCCAGCAATTAATCTGCCCCATTGCATCATGGTAGATGTAGTTTCTTCAAAAAACGAACTCCATTAATTTTTAAATATTTCACCTCTAAGTAGGTACAGCCTTTACTGTGCATCTCTGGACACATGTGTTTCTGGGTTAATCCCTTCTTCAGCAGAGAACAAATTTGCGGGGTGCTGGAAATGCTGCCATTAATCACCCGGTTTCAATACCTCTTCACTGGCATGCTGGTGCCTGCTCCAGAGCTCGTCAGCCCAGTAGCTCAAGGGAGCCTTTTTAAAGTCACAAACAGTTAGGATGCTGTATGAAGGACTGCCACTTTGCCTGTTGCTTTGTTGTGTTGGCCTGCTGCTTGCCTCTTCTTTCCTGGAAGTGAAAGTACTGGACTTTGCTTTCTACATTTTGCTTTCTGGGGTTCTCCAAGGGCTTAAACTGAGCTTATCTCCTGATAAGAAGTCTTGGGAACATCAAAGACTTCATTTGCCAGTGCGGCTGAAAATGGACGCAATGCCTGTCTTGCGGTTGGAAAAATTGACACAGCTCCTTGCTTTGTGGTGTCAGAATCAACTCAGCGCCTGCTCAACTACAACTCCATCACAGCACGTCTGTATTTTCCACACATCGTCCCTGGGCGTCGCTTTCTCATCAACCCTGCACTGCAGTAAGGAACCAAGGCTGCGTGACAGGAAACAAATGCGTTGCCTTTTTTAGAAGGAGAAAACGGACACATCACCTCCCCTGCCAGTAAGAAACTGATGCATCGCCGTCCCTGACTAAAGTGGGGGGTCCCTATTTGGACAGGGTGTAAACCACTGCCAACTGGAGACCATTTCTAACAATAAATGATACAGCCCTAAACACATTAGAGATGGTATGTAGACAGGACCAGTAATATAGTGCTGTGACCAGATGTTATCGAAGGCTATATAAGTCTTTCTTCCTCTGATTGTCAAGTAGATGACAAACCACATTACTTCAGTCTGGAGCAGGTTGCAGCGTAGGGCAGTTTGTTTGTTTTCTAGAGGCCCTTAACCTTGCAGAGCCTTTCCCATGTGCAGGGATTTTCAACTTTTTGTCTGTATTCATGAGGCTCTATCTTGTCTCACACTTCGAAACTTGAATGGACTCTGTTTTCCCCCGTTCGTCCTTTTTTTTTAACCTTTCACCAGGAGCGGCACTTTGTAGGGTCGGTGTGGGCGCAGCCCACAGGTATTTATCTCCGCTGTTAGTGTGAAAATTGCTAATAAAATTGTGTGATTAACTGAAAGAAAAATGTGAGTTTAAAAGTAGAAGGATTTAAAAAAAAAATATTTTTATTAGTGTAAAATAACATTGAGATGTGTACTTTTAAGGGATGAACATTAGTCACATCAGTTTTCGCAATATACAGATCCAAAGTGAGAAGAATATATGGGGAATGTGGAGGGAAGGGAAGAAAGGAGGAGGTGATAGAGCTATGTGATATACTGTGTGAGTCGTCTAGTCAGGGGGGATTGGGCACAAGTGATCTTCGTTGGTCGGGTACAGCCCTGTGGAGGTATGCTGGTGTACATGGTCTGGCGAGGGAGGGGAGGAAGAGGTGAGGGGGTGGAGGGGAGGGGAGGAGGAGTACTCGCATGTGGGATCTCTGTTATTGATGAGGGATATAGGGAATCGCCTATAGTAATGTGGTGCGTTGGGAGCCGATGTATCACTTCAGCGCTCTCATGAATTTGCGTGAGGGGCCAGTAGCTTCTTCTGATAACGTGTAGCAGGCAGACACCCATTTCTTTCCCAGTGCCCAGTGACTAACCCCCGGGCCAGATCGCCCCCTGTGTGGTCCTCTCTATTTACAATTTGGTGTTTAGTGGGGGACCACTCGTTTTGACTATATTACAATGGATAATGAAATTTGATGTGTGGTTGTGGGGGTTGAGGGGTGGGCTTGGCGTGTTTCCACTGGTCTCAGGGTCTGGTTGAGTCATGAGTTTATGTGTGGTGATGTTCTAGTGGTCAGGCACGGTCTCTCGATCAAGGTGGGCGGTAATCGTCCTTGGCTTCTAAGGATGTGACCAGGGCGTCCCATGTGTCTATCCCTTTGACCTGTGATCCTCTGTCTTGAATTGAGTGTAATGTGTTTGCCTCCGCCCGGGTCCACTACAGCAGGTCTTTTAACCATTGTTGAGTGTCCGGCGCAGCTGGGGCCTTCCATCGCATACCTATTAGCCGCTTAAATTGGATGAAAGCCAGCTCTATACATTTCTGTGTTTGTTCTTTTTTGGGCAGGGCGGATGCCCAGGAGACATGACGCAGGCGTGGGGAGGAGCGGGCGTCCAACCAATTTAGCCGTCAAGGTAGTTTTCTCCTGTCGGGCGCGTAGGAGAGGGGGGCATTCCCAGGTCATATGGAAAAAGGTTGCACCCGTTTCTCCACACCACGGGCATTCATGAGGAGACTGTGGGAAAATGCGCTGCAGACGGTGGGGGAAGAGATAGGCTTGGTGAATGTAATTAAACTGGGTGAAGCGGAACCTGGGGTTACGAGACACGGACCGGGTCCAGTGCCATGTTCCAGTCTGGTTGATCTATTGGGGTCGGTAGGATGCTATCCCACCTTGCCTTTGCCCCGGGTTGTGCAACCTCCGATTTATCTAGGAGTAGTTTGTATAGCTGTGAAATGCTGCGTCGTTCTCCTAGGCCGGAGAGTAACTCATGTAGTATTGGTGAGCCTAGGGTCTGTCCCCGCATCTCCAGGTGCGGCGCATGAGCCGCTGTAGGGCACAGTATGTCAAAAACCATCTTTTATCCACATCATACCTCGCAATTATTTCTGTGAAGGGCAACAGTGTGCAGTCCGAATATATATCTCCGATTGCCTGGACGCCTCTCTCGGGCCATTGTTGTATGTTGTGCTGCTTGGACACTAGAGATCCCTGGGACAGATAAGAGAGCTATCTTGGGGGACTACGGTTCCTGCTTAGTATATAACGGCCCCAGCTCCAATGTGCTGTTCGCATTAGGATGTTGTTCTGGACGGTCGGACTGCTGCCGTCAAGCAGCCATTGCTGAATGTTTGTGTGTCTGAGAGCGGTCTGTACCAATTGGGCTTCCGGGTTCGAAGGGTCCTGTAACCAACGCCATGTCCACTGTACCTGCTCTGCTGCGTAATACAGCTCATAGTGTGGTGATCCCAGCCCTCCTAGTTCTAAAGGGAGTTGTGTGACAGCTAGGGCTACCTGCCGACGACCTCCGCCCCATATTAACTCAGTCGTAAGACTGTTCAGTGACGTGAAGAAATCGCGGGGTATTTGTAGTGGCAAAGCCATGAAGTGGTAAAGCATATATGGCAGTATTATCGTTTTGTCTATTGCCACTCTTCCTATTGACGAAAGGGGTAGCGAACCCCAGAAGGGTAAGTATCCTTTGGTAGAGCGGAGTGCTCGTCCCAAGTTGCCCTCCCTCAAGTCAGAGACTTCGTGATATATTTGTATGCCTAAGTACTTAAACGTTGTGTATGCCCATGGTAGTGTGTATGTGGGGGTACTGAGCCGCCGTTCTACCGGTATCTGCACCAGTAGGAATAGGCAAGATTTAGACCGGTTGACCCGTAGGCCTGAGATATCTCCGGTCATGGCTAGATGGGGGCGTTTCATATATGGTTTGCAGTAGACGCCTAATGTTCATGAATGTGTTACCCCCTGGGATAAAGCCCGATTGGTCTTCATGGACCAGATACAGCATTAGTGGAAGCAGTTGATTAGCTAGGATCTTGCCTATCAATTTACAGTCTAAATTTAGGAGAGAGAGTGGTCTATATGATCTTACATCTAGGGGGTCTCGTCCCGGCTTCGGGAGTACTACAATTATTGCCTCGCGCTGTGTCTTTGAAAGCCTGCTTCTCTCTAGCGCTTCATGTACCATTTCGACATAGGGCTGGATCGGTTGTCCCGAGCACGCCCGGTAGTACTCGGATGGAAGGCCATCGCTGCCCAGAGTCTTACACCCTGCTAATTGTTGCAGAGCAAGTTGAACTTCTTCGGCATTGATGTGCATGTCTAGCGCCTCCTGTTGTGGCTCCGTAAGTCGAGCCAGGGGAAGTGCTTCGAAGAATTCAGACAGATGTGTGGATGTGGGGGGGCTGCGCTGTATATAGTTTGCTGTAGTAATGTTGGAAAGCTGAGCTTAGCCCTGATTGGGTATTAATCATTGCCCCCGTTTCAGATACTATTGCTCCTATTGGTCTGTGGTGGTGATCTCCACGCACCAATAAGGCCAATAGTCTGCCGGAGCAATCTCCTTCTGCGTGTGCTCTGGTTATGTAGTGGTGGTAGTCATAATTGCTTAGGCGTCTGTTGGTCATGTCAACTTGTTTCTGAAGTGAACGGAGTTCTCCTGGGGTCACCCCGCCTGACGCTGCGTTAAGTGCAAGGATTAAATTTAAATGAAGCTGAATCTGATAACTGACAGATATTTCGAAACTGAAAATCACTATCTAAATGTATTTTATGTTTTACTAACAGAGTAATGAAAAATAATTACATGTACAGAAAATAAATAGTTTGAGTTCCATGAAATGTTGTACACTGCACATTTTACTGCTTGTTTGAAAAGGCCTGTGTAAGCTAATTCAGAATGAAATGTGATACTTAGAAAATGCTGGTGGCAGTGGAAAGTTTTCTGTTCTTTCTGAAACACCATGTGTGATTATTTTATGTCCAAGAGAAATGTTCTCATGGTGTATATTTTGATACATTCATTTAGTTCCTACTAGTGTACCCCAGAAAACAATGGTTTTTAGTAGTTTTATTTAGTCTGAAACATTTTATTTTTGCAACGGAAAACTGGTGATGGCAATGAAAGGAGCTAAACCAATGAGGGAGAAAAGCACACAAGAATTAACATGAAGAAATGTGCTTTAGTTTTAATTGGTTCTGTCCAAAACCACCTTGGAGTCTAAACCAATGGTAGAGTATCTAGTTACTTTTTTGGGACTTAAATATTGTGATGTTAGCTCAGACTAGAGAGAGACTTTGATTTGTCATTTGCTGTGTGCAGATGTGCTTTTATTTCTGTTAGTGAAATAATGTGATAATGCATCTGAACTGTAAGTGGCACTTAAGACCAAACATTACTGAACTGTTCCCATACATGTCACTGTCCACTGAAGATGACCAGAAGATGCTCCACTGAAGAAGACTTTGCTGCCTGCTGAACCCATAAAGGAGAGCTATAACATAGTGTGCGCTTTTGTCTTTCTTACATGTTTTCATGTGTTTCTCTGCTAGAAACCCGACCTTTATTTTTTTTGCTAGTGCCATAGATAGGTGTTTTCCAAATTAGTTTGCATTAAGTCCAACATGCTTAATCTAATTAGGGTAATAGATAGAATGTCATATTCTCAATTTGGCTTCACACAACGACTGATTGTGAATAATACATCTATTTTAACTCAACTGTTATCAATCTCAACTGTGCATCTAATATTGCTGTTATTCTGTTTGGTGATTCTTGAGTGTCTAATAATTCAAATTCTATCAAAGCTGTTATTCATGTAGCTTTATAATTTGGTTTTGCACTTGGTTTACGTGATCCCAGCATTGTTAATCTAAAGGGCAATAAATGTTTGTACTTTACTAGCCTGGTGTGGTGATTCATGGCTAAATAGGTCATGATGTGTTTAAATTATTGACTCTAATGTTGATTAATGATGGTATTGTTTGGTTTTGGTTGTTGTTGACTTTGTTTTGTTCAGAGCCAAACACTTACACTTATTGAAGTCCAGAGGTTAATTCAACCTCATGCGGGTAGTTGGTTGGTTACTCTTATGTGTCCCCTTACAAAATAAATTATCTCCACGCCACTCCTCTGCTGCAGGCAGACTGGTAGCCTGTACCTGCTCTCCCCAGCCCGGCAACACAGTGCAGGGCTGGAGAGAGCCCAGTGTGCATGTGGTTTGGCCAGCGGCAGACGGCCGGCCAAACATACATGCGCACTGAGGGGGTTGCTCTGTGCACTCCCCTCCATGGCAGTCATCCCCAATGCCCTGCTCCTTTTACTACAAAATGATAATAAACATTTTTGTTTTGTAGTAAAAGGTTTGCGGCTACTGGCAAGGGGTTGGGGGGGGACGGTGGCGGCGATGCTCCTCAACCCTAGTGGAGGAGCCACGCCCACCTTTCACTACTCTGCCAAAATCTTTAATCGCTAGTCCCACAGGTGACCAAAGGAAGACAGACATTTCAGTTTCAGGGCCTGCCTTTCCAGCGGCACCCACATCATAACAGCTCAAACAATTAGGGCCATGAAAATTGGGATCTAAGATCTCCCCAGCATGAGAAGTATGAAGGGGGCTTAGCAGGAGCTAGTCTGTGGTCTTCAGGGCTTTAGGGTCTCAAGATTTTTGTCATAGCCCTTCATGGCTGCTGCCTGCTCAAATCCAGCAGGCACTAAACTCTTATTGTGAAACCAGACTGGTGTGAACCTGCACAGGAATCCAGTCCAAAATGCAAATGTGGAAACCCATGTACAAGAGTTTGTCACCTGCTGTTGAAATGCTCCAGAAAAGAGACCAGAAACACCATAAATGTTAGAGGCCAGAAGGGAAAAGCTCGATTTGCACAAACTCTGCTGGCTTCTTTCTTTTGAAGGTCTGTGCTCTGCTATACCCCGTCATCCTGAGTCAGGCGTTATCTTTTGCCTTTAATAGGATAAGGTGTGGGCCGAGGAAATGTAAGTATTTAGTCTCGGGCTGATTGCAAAAATCCATTAACCTTCTGTCAATCCAGTACCGATAAATTGCACAATTATAGCGTATGATTCACCGCTGACACATTTGATTAGCACAAAAATACGAGCTGCATACACTCAAAGTTAATTTGCCGCAGACTCGAGTTGTTCTTGCGGTTCCAATTATGTCAAGGGCTGTGCAATGTCTGTACATCTGGTGCTTTAAAAACCGAAAGTGTAATTTGATTTCCACTGTGCCAGTGATTTGAAAGTTCTAATGTGCCAAGCATGTTGGCCTCTCGGATCCTGAAATAACTCGTATACTTCGCTCGAAATGCTTGACACTGTCCATACTTAAGTAGCACTGTAATATTTGTTAATTTTATGATGCCTTCTTGTGGGATTGGATTAGGGGTTTGTTTAACAAAACAAAACATACAGTTAAGGACTTTCAGCCCTGTTTGGGAACTATGGCAGACGTTTAACACAAAAGTAGCAAGTAATTAACATTGACAAACAGTGTTTTTAATGACATTGCTACAGTAAGCTCAAATCGTTGTTTGTAATTTTGGCAGGGCTTTTGGATGGATTGTGCCCTATTTAGCCACCCCTAGCCCATCTGCAGTCTTTGAATTTATACGAACACTGCATCAGATGAGCTCACAGCAGGTACTTTGTAAAACATTCAGTTAATTGGTGCGAAATTCACACAATTTGCCAAATTTCACAAATTCACACTGATCAGTTCATAGCTTTGCAAAAACACATTAAAACGTCAGCCCTGTAATCCTCCAGGGAAAACACATCACACTACTGAGAGGATTGCACGTTCAGTAGGGCTCGGTGCTGTTAAGCATGCTTGTTAGCGTCTCAAATGGAAATGTGACTGCTGTTATGTCGAGGACATCTTTCAGTCTTCCTGTAAGCTATGCCTATTGTGGTCAGCTCATCTCTTGATGCAGAGTAGACCCTACAAATTATTTACAAAGGGATGCCATGGGTTACTACGCTGTCACTCCTGAGTGGACCCTAACAAACAAAGTCTGATATCTGCAGGTAATTGTTGATGACAGAGGAGTGTGTGGTTATTTATCAGAGGCTGGCATTTTGTCATAGCCTCCTTGATTTCTGGCTTACTATCTTTGTTGTGTTTAGTCTAGAACAGTTGTTTTTAACCTGCGGTCTGGTGGTCTAGAGCAGTGGTTCCCAACCTGTGGTCTGGGGACCCCTGGGGTCCGCAAACACTTCTCAGGGGGTCCGTGACTGCTTAGAAAATTAAATATTATGAACAGATTAGAGCCCCAGCTTTCAGTAATGACTCAGTGGGGAAGGGGGGGTGGGTCCCTGGATTCCAATAAAGATTCGATGGGGGTCCCCGGGCTCCAGTAATGATAAAGTAGGGGTCCACAGAAGTCAAAAGGTTGGGAACCACTGGTCTAGAGTTTTTGAGTGCGCCCACACCAGGTTGTGACCTTGTGGCGCTGCTTGATTGTAACTAATGCATTCCTCTGTATTTCCCCAGTATTGCTCCTGGGTAGACTCTCTAAGATCATTAATGAATGCTGCATTTTCTTGTGCATGTTTGCAGGTTGCTTTGTAGTTCAACATTCAGCATTTGCTATGACTGCTTGTATTCAGTGCATGTATACATGATGTGGGCTGCACCCATATCACCCCTGGGGTAATGCTATACAGTCTCATACAAAATAAAATAATGTAGAATGCACATGTTCTACCACTTGCACCTATTCCTGCTAGGCGAAGCAACCTAAAACTGGATATGACCACCACTCAAGTCAATTGCACACAGCACCAAAACAATTTCCACAAAGGCTACCCTGAAGTTAATTTGAGGCCTATTGCCCACTATTCCTTGCACATTGTAAACTCCATCCTGAAGTATGAATTCAGTTTAGAGATAATTGCACTTATGTGTTCTGCAAGGATATATTTAGGTCTATGTTACCTGTTTGGTTGTCTTGGTTAAAACCACTATTTATTTATTTAGTGACTTCTTAGGGTGGCTGTGTATACAAGTCACAGTCGGGGCATCATTTCCTGGATGAGGTTTACCCATCAGTGTAAATTTGTTTGGAGTTTATTGAGCTGATATTCATCTTTTTTGTTGCATTGTTTCAATGAGGAGTGAATGATAACTGAAAATCAACATTTAGGTTTTTCGGCCATATAGGCTAAGTCATCTTTTCCTTATTCATGAGAGCGTGGAAGGAATAGGTAGAGCATAATCTGAGTAGCCTGTGTGGGATTTTAGCTCGTCATTCTCTTATGGGGCGACCTTTTGTTTGTTCTACCTTGGATGCAGCTAAGATTTTATTCACACATGAACTGGCTTAGCATTTTAATTCAAGTTAAAGAAAATCAGTTGATCTATAATGTACCTAATATGTCACAGTTTTCTAGTTGTATTCTAGTTGTATTTCAAAGTGATGACAATAATGACTTGAAAATGTGTGTTCCAGGACCTGAAACGCCAAGATTGTTGTACTTAAGTGTGATGTTTTCTGACAGCATGAATATCAACAGGCATGATTATGGGGGCACCTTTCTAAAGAAGGTCTTTTTGTATTGAAATAATGGTGTAGGTAGCACAAATGATAAAAAAAAAAACTAGTTGTGTTAATGAGATAAATGCATTTTGGGATCCATTTTGGCGCTGTGATATAATGGCATTGTGTCAAGAACCATTGTTCCTGGTCTGAGGTAGCAGGCTCTGCATCACACGGGTGTGCAAGGAAGATGGAAAGGACATTAGTAGGCTTGTATAGATTGAGTAATTCTAAGAGAATGGGAGATGAATCAGTCTTACATTACTATGCTGAAGCCAGAGACAGTCAAACGTGTTTCAAACGTGTTTGCTATACTGTTCGCCAGGGAAGCTTTTTGTTGCAATCAGAACACTTGTCATCTGCTGGCCATTCCGCCCCATTGTAGGTGGCCATTCTGATAGTGGCCTGGTTGTTAGTTCCATGACATGAAGTTCTTGCCATCCAGTATGCAGTTTAATGATGCTGTTCAGACAGTCGGAGCATGGAATCAGGATGGTCTATAGAATATAGATCATCTGATCCACCATGTGATCAGGTACATGTATAATGAAACTCCATGCAGTGTAACTACTATTCGTAGACATGTTAAGTTATCCTATATTTTGCATGCATGAATTAGAGAGAGACTGTCCAGGAACCATGGACCTGTTCGGTAGCTAACTTTTGTTCTTTCTCTACACTAAAACACTTCACAGAAGCATTCAGTATCTGCACAGTCCTATAGCAGGTAGTGATTTCAAGAAAGGAAGGAGTCAGTGGTACTCTCAACCAGAACTTCACAATCAATGATATATCAGGGCGCCCAGAGGAAGATGGTGTTCTTTCCCCGGTTTATATGCTGCTTTAAGGGCCATCCACCTCTAAACTTCTGCATTAAAAATAATCATAAATAAGTCCTAACTGTACCCTTTTGTATAATACCGCAGGAGCCATAACTCCATTGTGTGCATTGAGAATCATTACACAGGCAGCTCTGCAAGGGATGGGGCTGAGGCTGTGGAATAGCTTCATGGAACAATGGATGTTGCGCTCCTCTTCATTGCTTCATTTAGCTCTTGCCTCTGGAACAGAAGTTTCAAATGTGTGCCCTTCAGGATTCAATTTCCCAATCGCCCGCTCTTGCAGCCCCTGGGCTACTCTTCTCCCCAGGCTACGTGATAGATAGAAACGTGTCTTGGATTGTTGGGTAAGTGATAGGCACAGAGCTCCAATGGTCTTCATTATCCTGCAACGAGTTGTTGCTGCTTTCACCCATTGCCTGCAAAGTGAGTGCTCTGCTTTCTGAATATCTAACTTATTAAGCTCAGTGCAATGTTGTTCTGGATTTCAGAATTTCAACAACTTGTTGTAGATTTTGGGTCTCTATATAGCACTTCACATTTATGGTGTTAACTAAAATGATTGTGGTGGTGAGATTAGAGACTCGCCCCTTCATACAAAGTTGTCGTTTGCTTTAGTTATTAATTCCCAAACATTTAACCTCTTTGTAGAGGAGACACTTATTTTATCCTAGCACTTGATACACAGTGGTTTAGACTACAAAATATGGGATTACAAACCTAATAATTGTGATAGTGAAACCTCTGTGCGTTGCCATAGTGATCAATGTTATTGGATCATAAATATTTACTATGCTAGATAGTTAGCAGTACCTACATGATAAATGTGTAATTCTGGAAAGACCCTCCCACTTTTATGTAATTTTTGTTACTAATCAAACAGGCTTGCTCTTTATCACTCAGTATTACCCATAATTGTGAGAATGCTCTGGTGAAAAAAATGGTGTAGGTCTAATTATTGTATGCTTGCTCCCTCCTCCTCTTACCGTACTGGGATTCACCTCACCGCTACACCAAAACCATCAAAAGTAGCTGAGTTGGTGGAGGGTTTTATAGAGCTGTGCTTACTGAACATTTCATGGGAATTGTGCATTGTACACCGGGTGTACCAGGTTAAAATTTGCTAACTGTGAATTAATATAATTTCTCAGAATGGAGAACTTATATTAATTCACAGTTAGAAAATTTTCTCTTGTAGTTTGTTGTAATTGGTAGTGTTAGTGATATTATCAGATGAAGCTTGTGGTTGGAATAGTCTGAGGGCTAAATCATTTTACTTTGATGTAGGTAGTGTTTGAGCAAAGGTTGAGGATCTATAGTTGACTAAATAATTTAACAATTAGCTACTGTATCGCCTTGTAAAAGGCTCTGATTTCGGCCACGCCTTAACGTGGTGTTTGAACTGATACACTGAACAATCCAGCATTTGTAATGGTTTCCTTATTCTTTTCACAGGTCAGTATGGGAGACCCCTGAATAAATTCATCAGGCATTATGAAGGCTTGTCTTACGACACAGATTCCTTACACCAAAAACACAATCGTGCCAAAAGAGCAGCAAGCCATGCTGAGCAGTTTCTACACTTAGACTTCCATGCACACGGAAGGTAAGTCTTCTTATCTGTAAATATAATGTATGGTCCATAGCTATGTATATAAATATTATACTTTGCTCATGTTAATGCCAATCAATGCATGCCATGAAATTGTCCTGTCAGGCCTAGTGGCCTAGTATTCTAGTAATGCTTGGGATGTCTACCCGTCAGCTCCCACTATGCTTGGTTTATCTGTACCTTCATCGTTTGTTCAGCAGACAACGGTTTATTGAGTAGTTCTTGGATTGATTGACAGGCTTAAGCAATGATAGGTTTTTTGAGTCCAACACCAAACTCTGTCTCCACCAAAGTTCAGGTGTTGTGGGTGTATCTTTCACAGTCTCTACTGCGTCAAGCGGTGGTACAGTAGTTTTCCTGAGCAACAGAATGCCCACGGGATATATCCAACCATTGTTGAATGGCAGACTTCAAATGAGATCATGCAAAATTACAAATGTATATACAGAAGCAGCCTATTGACTGCAGACCATCGTTACTCTGGTCTGTCTTGTGACTGCACATAAACGTTTTCAACTATTCCTTCCCTTTTCTCTGTTCATCTTCATTCTTCTCCCTCTTCACGCTGACCCACTGCACTCCACCTGTAGATTAGCAGTACCACCAGCAAATAATGCAGTAGGAGAATTTCTTTGGGGAGATATCATTATTTGTCACCGACTCTGGTGTGTTTATACTAATTGTGATCTGGTGCTGCATCTATGCAGCTCTCACCTGCTCTGTCTCTTTGGCTATCGCTTTGTTCTTCCGCATCATCTGAGGTGATTAATTTGCAGCATGCAGAGCTTGAAATGAATGAGAACTCTGTTCCCATACTCACTTCATTTAGTTGAATGAGTTTCAATATTTTGGTAAAGTCTCGTTCCCAGAGGCTGGAAAAATAGCCTTTCCATTGCTTATTGGACCCTTAACCGAGCACCTTGTTGTAGCTGGCTGGGTATCCCATCCGGTGATGTTATTGGAAGGTACAGGAAGTTGTACAATGAGCATTTTATATATATATATATATATATATATATATATATATATATATATATATATATATATATATATATATATATATATATATATATATATATATATATATATATATATATATGCACTGTGCTAATCCTATGCTTAAAGACTTTGCTAGATAAGCAGACATTTGAGGTGAGCAAATCTAGAGTGTCGCTGGTGTTGCAGGGTGCTCCTTACTAGAGCAGCTCTCCACCTAAAATTGGGAACTTCCCAGAGTTCTCCTTTGTTTTTTTGCATAATTTATGCGTCGCTCTATCCCTGAAAGGGTTTTGGTTTGACTTATACTGGGTGCTCCCTTGTGTCTGGACAAAGCTATACTCCTCTGAAGAGCTCTAATGAGAGCGAAACACGTGTCAGGGGTTGCTTTACTCATTCCAGGTTGGCTTGGATGGTATTTGACCAGTCCAAAGCTGTAATACTGTGCCTGGAGTGGTAAATGGCTTTTGTCATTTTACAGCTCGGCAAGGATGACACTATGTCAATCCTATGCTTAAAGATTTTGCTGTACAAATGGCAAAAGACTTTGTCACTATCTAGCTCGGCGAGGATAGCACTGTGCTAATCCTATGCTTAAAGACTTTGCTAGATAAGCAGACATTTGAGGTGAGCAAATCTAGAGTGTCGCTGGTGTTGCAGGGTGCTCCTTACTAGAGCAGCTCTCCACCTAAAATTGGGAACTTCCCAGAGTTCTCCTTTGTTTTTTTGCATAATTTATGCGTCGCTCTATCCCTGAAAGGGTTTTGGTTTGATATATTCACCCAAATGATGCTCATTGTTACCGAACTCTATCAGGTGGGCGCCTCCTTCGTGCAAGCAGCACTGCACGTAATTAATGTCCAAACCAAGCAGCTCCACTACAGAGTCAGGGGCACTCTTGGATTCCACTTCCTCACCCCAGCATGACGTGTTTTGGCGAAGTGCCTTCTTCAGATGCCGGTAATTACTGGACACATGCCAACCATTGTTTAAATATGTTTTTACTCCTCCTTCAATTCATTCATGATTACAAACAGACTTCATTTCCCATAATGCACCAAGCTGGATATGCTACCACTCTGATTTTTCTTAATTGCTTTTACACAGTCCCAATCATATTTAGTCTCAGTGGATTGTAATACCAAGAACATTTTGGTTTTGGGCACTTAGCTGTGCTAAAGTGGCAAGTGCATTCCCAGCCTCCATCTCTCTCTTACTCAAATTTCAAAACGTGCGTGTGTCCCTTTATCAGTAGTTCACCTTCCCACATCTCACCCCTGAGACTCCTCACACATCCTGGAAACGCCGATTATTGTAATCTGCGCCACTTCATGTAAGTCATGTCCAGTCTCTGCAGCAGGCATGTGTTTGAAAAGGGGACAATGGCGGTTCAGGTAGCAAACAAAAGTACATTCACCCAAATGCTGCCCATTGTTACCGAACTCTATCACCTACTTTCCTGTGATTGTGATCTAAAACAGTGGTTCCCAACCTGTGGTCCGGGGACCCCTGGCGATCCGCGAACCCACCTCAGGGGGTCCGCGACTGCTTAGAAAGTTAAATAATATTAGCAGATTAGTTCCACAGCTTTTAGAAATGACTCAGTGGGGGTCCCTGGATTCCAATAATGATTTAGTGGGGGTCCCCGGGTTCCGGTGATGATAAAGTGGGGGTCCACAGAAGTGAAAAGGTTGGGAACCACTGATCTAAAATCTTTGAGCTGAAACTGTAAGAAGTTTCTTAATGCAAGGTAAATTTCCTGCTGTAAAATTTGCACGCGCTTTACTATGTGCCTTTGTCAATGCTATTAATAAACTATGGGGGTTGAGCCGCTAGATGGGGGCCATGTGAGTCTCAATAGATGGTGGCCCTATGCCAATAAAGAAAACCTTCAATGAACAAAAATCAAAACCACATTGAGTCCTACGAGAACTAGTGATATTTTCCTGGTTTTGGGGTGAGGGGTTAGGAGGGAGTGAGGATGGGTGCTGAAGCTTTGTATGTACACTTTCCAGTTAACCTATTCGGCTTCTGTACGCCTCAGGTTCTCTCGTTTGCTGTTTTAGAATTGGATGCAGATTATATAGTTATTTTCTCCTCCGCCCAGCTCTGCATTTAGATTCCTGTATGTTAACCTTCCCTCTGAGCCATCTCTCAGAGGAAATCTTTCCATTAATTCTTTCAAACCTCTTTGCCCTCTGATCTCCTTTTCTAGGCTGTCAGTATGCTATCAAATATGTCTGTGTGGGAAGGGAGAGGAGAGATGGTCTCTCCTTGAATTTCCCAGTCTTTCTTTGACACTCTTGATTTTAAGGCAGAAGAAGATAAATAGTATTTCAGTCGCAGACCCATGATGCAGATGTTTCTAAAGAGTGACCCGCAGTCATCTCCATAGTCACAGAAATCTTTCTATCCTGTGGTCCTCTAGTGCTACAGATCTTTGAGCAGTGGAGAGTATATGCTTCTGTTAAACCTGTTCTCTATGGTTCCCTCTCTCTTTGGCTACTAGATTCCTGATGTAGGCATGATCAATCAGCTCCCTGCAAAGATTCGGATCTCCTCTTTTGTGACAACTTCTCTGCCCTCTTGATCTCCATCTGGAATTGTAGTGGGGGGGGGGATGGAGGGGGGGATCGGGAGCCTCAATTTTGGCCTAGTTCTCATGGCCAGCCTCCTTGTTTGCAGAGTTATCCTGGTGTCCAAGCGTTCTCACTCTTGGTGTTTAAATTCTGCCACCTGCTTGGACCATTCTCCTTGATTCCCCTCCCTGCCGACACCAGTGCCCAATATTCGTGCTTGCAGAGCCCAAGAATGAGGCCTGATCTCCTCTTCAAAATGTTTGCTCAGCTGCCCGGCCCTCTCAATTCACTTTTCACCCTAACTTTCTTGAAACAGTTTGACAGTTTTTTGTGTTTAGGTCGCAGCCTGACAGACAGCAGAGCTGTCTGGTTTGCTAAAGACATCCTGGGGACATTGACAAAGTTGACCTAGGAATGCGTTCTGCCCGCTGCTTGCCATTGGCTTTGTGGTTTGTAACTCACATTGTCTTGCTTTCCGTTTGATGTCTTTATTTGTTTTAGGCTGGCCAACTTGAGTTTGGTCCTTCCCTTGCCAAAACTTTATTCACAGAATCCTTCCAAGTTCTCCCTTTCTGTAAACATGGCTGTAAATCTTGTTCTTATCTCCTTACATTTGCTATGCATTCAAAGACCTAGTTCAAATGCCAGGCTCGGTCTTTAAAGGGCACTCTGAGCTCTTCCACCCTACACCACTGCACTGTATGACACTATACTCTACTCTGTACCACTCTATACTATACTGCTCTGCACCACTCTACACCGCTGAACTTTCTGCTACTTGACTGTAGTGTAACACTGCCCTTTGCATTGCTCAACTCTACGCCACTGTACTCTATGCCACTGGCTCTGCGTCACTCCACTGTGCGCCACTCCACAGCGCTGCAATGTATGCCACTGAATTCAATGCCACTGCACTCTATGCCTCTATACTCTGCAACAGTCTAGGCCAATGCACTCTACACCAGTCCAATCCACTCTATACCACTCTAGTGTATGCCACTCTACACGACTTCTCACTATGCCATTCCAATACACAACACACTCCGCCACTTCAATTTACAACACTTTATTCCACTCTCCGCCATTCCACACTACGACACTCCACCCCACTCATCTCTATGCTGCTAACATTTAACCATGCTGGTGTACAACATGGCTAAAACACGTTGGCAAATCCAATAGGTCTTGCATAGGCAAAGGCAAAACCTGTTGGCTTTGCCAATGCTTATTTTGTAGTTGTTGCATAATGTAGAAAATAAATTTGTTTTTTCATGTGATTTTATTTTTGTCGACAAGCACACACACATGACTATTCTGTGGCCTTTAGTAGTTGCAACAGGGTGTATGTCAATCACATTTTTTTAAACAATGGGCACATTTATTTAATTAACAGTGACCACTTTTTACCCTGTTATGAGGGTCTGTCCCCATTTTCAAACAAAGAACTGAACTTGGGAGGATGCTAAAAGAAATCCTAACTGGGCTGATGTTCTTTTTCTTCTCTGCCAGCTCTGCATTTTAACTCTAACTTTGAGAGGAGACATTCAGTTTTACAACCTGGCCACACTCTAGAGCTTGAACAGTTTACACACCTACCCTGAGAATGCTTCCTCCTTAGTACTGTGAAGGTTTTCCATTTTGATAGGCTACTCTTCTTATCTCCACTATCAATGGACAGATGGACGGTGAGGGAAAAAATTTATGCATTGGAATGGTCAGAGACCAGGCTAGTCAGCCATGGTCCCAGAGTGGGAAGGAACCCTCCCACTAGTCTTTAGTGTTGTCTTTGTATGTAGTGAACCCCACCAGAATAGGTACATTTGAGTGGGGGACAGGTGCTCATTTTTACTAGATCACATTAATACTTACCACTATTCCCTCACAGTGGTGAACCAAAACTTTGGGCACCAAAGAATACTCTTGGGCTAACTGAAAAAGTGAAAATAGAAAAGACAATTAAAGGGGACAGCAGATGAATGGTGTCACAATACATCTCAAACCACAGCTGACATGGACTAAATCAACATTCTGGAATGTCTATTGTTGGTGATTTTTAGAGATGCTGTATTGAGATAAATGGTTTGTATTGCTTGTGGGCTCAAGAATCGAGTGTGCACATGTTGACTATGAAGCCATGGCTGTTGAAAATCTGGTCACGGCAAGATCTTTTTTACTTACCCTTAACTTTACCTGGTATGTGAAGGTTATCGGTGGTCCTCTCTGGTCACAGCCAACTCAAGAATCCTTGCACATTGTTAGAAATGGGTCTCTAGTTGGCAGTTGGTTTGCACCCTGTTCATGTAGGGACCCTCACTCTAGTCAGGATAAAGGAGATACCCAGCTCAGATAACCCCTGCTCACCCACTTAGCTTGGCATGAGCAGTCAGGCTTATCTCAGAAGCAATGTGTAAAGCATTTGCACTTAACACACAGTAATATAGTGAAAACACTGCAAAAGGACATCACACCAGTTTTAGAAAAAAGCCAATATTTATTTGTATAAAACAAGACCAAAACAAGAAAAATCCAACATATGGTAATAAAGATATGAATTTTGCAAGAATTAACTTAAAAATACATTTCCTTGAAGTATATAGTGCCGTCTGGGGATATCATGGTGTCGTGATCAACAAATCCAACAATTCAGGCTAGCCACCGCAGCGTATGCCAGCTCCGGTGTCGGGAAGACCCGCAAACAGTACCTTGGAAATGTAGGGCGTTGTGATCCTCGCGATGAGATCCTGAGTGCGGCGTTGCTGGTGTCGGTTCCAGAGTTTGATCTGGGGGTCTTTGGGCCCTTGAAGTCGCATGCGTTGCAGATTGAACTCCGGGCTGATGACAAAGTCAGGAGTGCTGGCGTGGATGGTGTCAGGGCTGCGGTGCGAAGCAGGACGATGTGACTTGCGGTGCCCACAGTTCAGGCAGCGTCTTGGTGACAGTGTCCAGCGGCACCAGTGCTGCAGTGCGATGTGCGGTGTCTCCATGTCACGTGCAGGCAGCATCGTCGTTGTTGCTGAAGCGCTGTCGTCGGTAGGCCCAAGGCAGCAGCGCGGGCGGGCTCCGAGCTGCACCCACAAGTCGCGGTGCAGACAAGGGACGATGCTGGAGTCGCTTCAAGTGGTGTCCACAGGCAGCGGTGTCAGCGTGAAGCGTTGACGGGGATGCCAAGGTTGCGGTGTGAGCAAGGCGATGCAGGGTCCACAGCTCACGGTGCAAGCAGTGGCTCGGTGACTGTCAGGTGGCCCCGGCGGTGAGACCAGGGTTTCAGTGCAATGTGGGGCATGGCTCAGTGTGGCATCGTCGGGTCATGGTGCAGTCAGCGATGTTGTTGACGGTTTCGCTGTGGTTTTTCTTCTGTTGCAGCACAAAACACACAGTTTCCAGTGCTGTAGTTCAGAGTTCAGAAGCTGAAGTCTATGATATCCCTGAGACTTCCAACAGGAGGCAAGCTCTACTCCAAGCCCTTGGAGAAACTTCAGAAGCAGGATACACAGCAAAGTCCAGTATTTGTCCTCTTAAAGACCAAAGCAGCAACTGCAGGCCAAGTCAGCAAAGCACAAACAGCAAAGGGGCAGTACTCCTCCTCCAGCTCTTCAGCTCTTCTCTTTGGCAGAGGTTCCTCTTGATCCAGAAGTGTTCTCAAAGTCTGGGGTTTTGGGTCTACTACTTATACCCAATTCTGCCTTTGAAGTTGGCAAACCTCAAATTAAAGTATCTGTTGTTGACACAATCCTGCCTTGCCGAGGCCTGGCCCCTGACATACACCAAGGGGTTGGAGACTGCATTGTGTGAGGGCAGGCACAGCCCGTTCAGGTGTAAGTGACCACTCCTCCTTCCACTCTATCCCATGTGGCCCATCAGAATACGCAGACTATAGCCCAGTTCCCTTTGTGTCACTATCTAGTGGGGATTCACAAACAGTCTGATCCAGACGTGGAATACACAAGTAAGCAGAGGCACAGAATGATGAAGCAAGAACATGCTCACTTTTTTAAAAAACGTAAATCTAAAAAAACAACTTTATCAAAAGATGTGTTTTTATATTGTGAGTTCAGAGACCCCAAATACATATCTCTTTCTGCTCCCAATGGGAGACTGCACTTAATATATATTGAAAGGCAGTCCCCATGTTAACCTGTGAGACAGATAGGCCTTACAACAGTGAAAACCAAATTTGGCAGTATTTCACTGTCAGGACATGTAAAACACATCAGTACATGCCTTACCTTTAACATACACTGCACCCACCCCATGGGGCTACCTAAGGGGTGCCTTAAATGTACAGAAAGGGAAGGTTTGGGCCTGGCAAGTGGGTACATTTGCCAGGTCGAATTGGCAGTTTAAAAGTGCACACACAAACACTGAAGTGGCAGGTCTGGGACATGTTTACTGGGCTACTCATGTGGGTGGCACAATCACTGCTGCACGCCCACTAGTAGCATTTGATTTACAGGCCCTGGGGACTCCAAGTGCACTTCACTAGGGACATATGAATAAATCAAATATGCCAATCATGGATAAACATCAGCAACACAATTTACATAGGGAGCACTTCCAGATTAGCACTGATCTGCAGCGGTAAAGTGTGCAGAGACAATAAACCAGCAAAAACAAATCAGAAAAAATAGGAGGAAGAAGGAGAAAGGTTTGGGGATAACCCTGCAAAAAGGGACATTTCCAACTCACATTTTTAAACTAACAAATAAGAAATACTTTTATTTTGTGAAGTGCAAGGTGCACTACATGCACACTGGTTTTACATTTATGCAGTGGTAGTTCATAATGCAGTTATAAACTGGTTTAGTTTTTGCACAGACCTCTGTGTATTGAGCACACCCTCCTCTAATATAGTTTAATAATTCATCTGAAATGAAGCCATTTAATTCTGTGTATATACTTTCTAAATGTGTTCTGTTGCTGTGCATAATCCCATGATGAGCTCCTGCTGCATGTTAATGACTTGAGCCGAATCATAATTGAGTTTTTCTAGTCCTTTGTTTTCTATGGATTATAGCATGGAGTCTTGCTATATGCGAAAGATTACTTAAGGATCATCACTGAACATAAAGTAAATACCAGAAGAGATGTCTTCTATTAGAAGGTTCATTAAGACGCTGGCCACAACTGGAATTCGCGTTGGCGTGCAGTACTTCCACCTGGTACTTACTGTGGGCTCTCTAATAGGGTCACTTTCCTGGTATGCTGTTTTCGTGATCACTTTTTGTCCAGTGATTGGATGGTATTCGCATGTGGGCCAGTGCAGTGACCTCTGCAATATAAATGTGCCTTCTGCTCCCTGTATTTTGTAGTCTTTGTGACATGTGTTTCACAATAAGTGGGTACGTGTAGGCTCGTGACACTGGACTGCATTACCAACGTCATGATTCTATGAGATGGATGTGGCTGGTGGTTGTAAGACCTCGGTTATTAAACAACAACAAAAATTAACACCTGTGGTGTCACTATTTTTCCACCTTCTCTTACTTCCGCAGGATATTTTGAAATGCCATGCATTGGTGAGTTATTTATTAAAAACTCCCAGCAATGATTACAGGTTTGAGTGCAACATCTGTTTGGTCAGGAGGTCTGCGAGGAAGCAAGGTTAGAGCAAACACTCATCTACCTTGTGGGAACAGAAAGCGGGGGGGGGATGATTTGAGTGCCGTGGGGGTTGTGTCCAACATGTTCTGATCCAGCATGGCACTTTAATGAGGTGTGAAGAATATGGGCCACAGGAGCTGCCCTCATCTTTCCTCTTTGTGCCCCTGGGGAAGGAGAAAGGACTAAGCTGGGACAGTGGTCAGGGGTTCTCATTGGAATTCATGAGCACGGTGCCCAGTGCATGACAGTGTTGACAAGGAATGACAGTGTTGACCTTAGTGTTTCTTCCTAGCGTGTAAACTATTAAAATGGATAGCAGTACGAAAGAGATGGCAAAGACCAGTATGTTAACCTGGACATTACTTTTGTGTACATCTGGGTAAATCAATGTGATCCCCTGCACCCAACTCCCTTCTCTGCTAATTGGGCAGAACTTAACAGGAGTATGATATTAACATTTATCCAGCGGTTAATTTGATAAAGGAACGAGTATCGGTTCCTGAAACTCTGCTCAGGACATGGTGGCCAGTGCATTTGAATGTCTGTGCGCCAAATACAATGGCTGGTAATCTAAAATCCACTTCTAGACACTCCTTGTCCCTTTTTAGGCTGAGCATGCAAACGCTTTGACTTGTAAGTATTGTGGTCTTTTCACCATACCCACCTCACGCCCATCACTTTCACTCGTTTGTGGGCTTGCTTTTCAAAAATTACTTGATGTCAATGGTCAGTGCTTTACATTTGTCCTGCCTTGAGGCTGTGTTTGTCATGCCTTGCAGACTGACCCTGTTAAATGGATCATTGTACGATTGCCGATATGCTTCAGCGTGGGTGAACTATAGAACTATATCTATATAAAAAAAATTGTGTCTCCCACTATGTGCCACATGGCAGACAGTGGTGCTCTCAGCGCGAACAGGCACAAAAGTGTGAACTCGATCAACAGTATTGAAGCGCTGGTCATATTGTTCAGTTACCTAATCAGAGTCATTTCTTGTGGCTCTCCTCTTAAAACACTTGAAGTTAGTAAATGCTTTACATGAAACAGAAATCCTTAAAGCGAAAGCGGCTCTCCCGGCACAGCAGGAGAGCCTATACTACAATGTTCACTGCACTCAGGAAAACTAGATGCATAATGCTTGGCAAGCTTTCTTTTTCACTACATTTTTGCCCATAACTCAGTCTGTGGTGATCCTAGGACAATGGGACCACCACCAAAATGTTCAGAATAACACTTTCGCCTCGGTCATCTTTGGGTCCCCATTAGGTTAGTGGGCAACCCAAAATAATAACCCCTCCCACCATTCAATGCATTTTTAATAATTTTCCTGGCTAGAACGTTTATTTTCCAGCTGGGAATAGCTTGTGTTTTAAGGTCCTTGTTTGTAATATCATTGCAGGGCTCAAATTCTACTCACCCACTTGCTATGGCAAGTCCTATTTAACCAGGTGGAGCTATTTTTAGGACTTACTTCCCCCTTCTGGCCAGTTAACATAGAACAAGTGTTCTGTTTAGTCAGAAAGTGAAGGGGGCCTTTAAATCTTGTTATTGGCACATTTGCTCAGAGAGGCAGAGGTCAAAAGTCAGTTTGTCTTACAATTAAATTTCTTTCTGACTGCAGAGGTCCAGGATTTTGTCAGGTTTTTTTTTCCCCCCAACACACAACATTAAAATAGCGGAGTCATCTGTAGAAGCATTAAAAAAATATTTCAGTAAATGCTTGTTCTTTGCCTGTTCCTGCTTTCTCCCTTTGTGACTGGTTTGCTGACTTCTCTTCCTCCGTATTTTCGATCATTGTGTTTTTCCCTCTTGCACTCAGCAAATATCTGTGTGGAAATATAAGTGCTAGTCCCCAAAAATAATGTGCTCAAATTAAGCAGTGCATTGACCACTCCTCACCTTCTATATTAATGTGCTCCCTCCATTTCGGAGTCTGTTTAAAGATGGGTGAGCGAGGCCTAGTAGGTATAGACCGTTATCTTTCTTGTTAATGTGTTTCTGCTCAAGCTCCTCGTGGTCTGTACTTCACGTGGTTTACTGATAAATGGGTTATCAAACCACACACTTTAGAAGCCCACATGACTAGTCATCAGGAAGAACAAAAGAGCACTTCAAAGATCCATATAGAAACTTTCTATGTGATCCTAGTCACATGTTGACTTAGCGGCTCTAATGACTGTTCCGAGATTCTGAAAGTGTAACTGTTGCTAATCTGTTAAATGCTTTGAACATCAGGTTTTAGTACTTTGCAGAGCCAAGATTTGCCATGCCAGTCCTAAAAGATGTTTAATGATTTCCTTGCGCTGCACACTAGAAAATGGGACTACCACATGGCAACCATATTACCAATGAGAGACCGTACTAAATTGTGGTCCCACGGCCTCTGCGACCCACCACCAACACAGCAATGAGCGGGACAGGGGCGGTGCCATCTTAGATTAAACATTGTTTGTAGATGTGTTATAAACGGACATCCCTTGTTGCAGACATAATGCTTGCCACGAGGTTTCTTCTCTGGGAGTTATGCCCCAAATGTCTAATAATAAATACTACACGTATTCGAAGTTTAAACTTCAAGTTTTAATTGCTTGAACAGGTAGTATTATATCACTTTACATTTGCCTGATTAATATCTTTTTCTTCCATTATACATTTTATGCACGTTTTAATCCAATATTTTCGTGTAGAAAAAACTAAATTGCATACACTTAAAGTGAATTAAAAAAAAGGAAAGGTAATGTTTCCTAGCACATCTGACCTCCATAGTTAAGGGTGAAGTGGAGGGATTTGCAAGCACAGAGAGCAAACCAGCCTGACTTTATTAGGGGAAATGTTATTTCCACCTGCCGAAAAAGACATTACAGGGATGAAGCAACAACTTCGACTGCATACAGTGGTGACCTGTCAACAAGTGCATCGGGGTGCAGCTCGGCCGCCTCTGAGCTGCCACCTAGTGCTTGAGCCTCCTTATGAACACCTCTAAATGAGTGTGGGCAACACAGCTATTGCCAGTATGCAGGTCGGCCTACTCTGCCGCTCTAGGCTCCTGATGGTAGGAAGAAGAGGGTGAGGCTTGATCCATCTACAGAGTGCTGCTTAAAACACAGCGCTCTAGGTGAATGTCTGCATTTTGCGGGAGCATAGGTCATCTATGTCCCCTCCCACGGGCACAGTCCATATTTAACAGACCTACTATGCATGCCTCAGCCAGTGCAGCGGATCTACTAATTGGAGATGTTTGAGTGCTCATGCGTACATCCGCAAGGCCAGTGAGTAAAAAAAGGTGCAGCATGGACACCACAATTGTCCCAGTTTTTGATAAGGCTGTGCTTCCAGTCCTGTCCGTTCACTGGGAGATGGGTCGAGGTTAGTCTTTCCCTTTTTAATCCTAGCCCTGTGGCTTTCTCTGGCTTCTGTTTTGAGATCATGCCCTGCTGGTTCTGATGTCCAGTGTTGGATTCCTGCCCGACCACTGCCATGGAGGAGTTGCCAGCAAAGGAAGCAAATTAAGGGGAAAGAAAGAAAAGAAGAATACTCAGCTGTTTGTCTATGAGCGATAGTATTTGGGAGTAGTTATAGCGATTAACAATGAATTGGTTTCAGTGAGGATAAGCGTTAGGTTGTTTGCGAGTAGTAACGAGGGTGAAAGTGAGTGAGAATTGTGTGTGTATGAATAAGTGAAAGTGAGTGTGGGTGAGTCAGTAGGATCAGGAATGAGTTGAGTGTAGCGGTCAGTGACGGTACAGTTGCCTCATGTCCACAGACCTAATGCATCTGGTGAACCCTTATTGGAGCACTAGTACACCCGGAGTTGTCTGTGTAAATATGTTTGAGTGTTCGGTCTCTGAATGGCATTTGCTCTATGCCCATTTCCTGCATGGTTTGCAGGGCTTAGCGAAGCGAGGTGCAAAGAGGAACCTTGACTTGTTGACTGAGGGCAGCTAACCTGGCCATTGAATGCTTTTGTCAGACTTTCTATAACTGTGAACAGATTGGGCATCAGTTGGGCAGGACGTAATTTCCCTTTGGAACCAGTATGTTGCTTTGCTACGTAAGCCCCATATTTTAGTTCTGTTGGCCTAAAGGATGGGGGAAAGAAATGTGGTTCCTACTAGCCCAAATTACGACCATTGAGAGGTTTTTGTCTTGGGCTGTAGGGGTGGTGACCAAGGAGATTGTCCCTAACCATAGAAGCAACCCCCCTTGCTCCTCCTCGTGCTCCTGACTGTTCTGCTACTTCAGTTACATCTTCAGAGCTGTGTGATTCAGCCTCTACGGGTTTGCGGGGTTGTTAAAGAGGGTTTTTTGGGGGGCTGCTGAGTGCTGATATTCTGGCGATAGATATTCAGGGGCGAAAGTATACAGTGAAGTCCCTTTGTAAGTCCCTCTGTAAGCCCCATGTGTAAGCGGAGACGTATGGCTGTTCCTAACGTATTGCACTTAGCGTGGTTTTAGAGACGGAGCCACTGTCACACTGCTCTCTGTCTTGTGTTCAAACTGATCACCTTCTGATTGCTCACCTGTGGGAACTCAAGCTTAATATGAATACTATAAAATACCCTATTATTTGAAGGTTTGCTATTATTGAAGAGTGAGTTTCACTCTTCAGGGATCTGCAGAAAATGTCAGGAGCGTCACACAGGGGCCGAGGTCCTTTATCTGGGAGGGAGTCTATTGGTACTGACTCAGCTTGACCACATGGTGAGTCTAGTGAGTAGCGGCGTCTCCTCCACTAAGGCGGAGGAGTGTCACCTCACTGCTTTGTGCAGTGAAGAAAAAGGAAAAATAGAATGATAATGTTGCGTTATTATGTTATTTTTTCCCGGGAGCCAGATTAGAGCGGGTCTGGGCTGGGCTGGAGGAGGGTTGGAGAAGGAGTGGTATATGCACCTGACCATTTGGCCGGCCGTGTTGGGATCCCAAACGGTCATGCGCAGTTAGCATTTCTCCACCTGGCTGTATTGTACAGCCTTGTGGAGAAAGTGGCAGACTCCCACTCCCTGTCTAAGCGTCGAACCAGGCCACTCAGACCAATCATGATGACGCTGTCATGCTGTTGACAGCAGCATTGTGATTGGCTAAGGGGAGTCTGGGAGCCTGTGTGCTTCTGGTAGTGGGGGAAGAGAAGAGGACGAAGGAGAGACGAACCGTCTCTCCCAAAGGAAAAGGTAAGTGTTTTTTTTTTTTTTTTTTTTTTTTTTAAATACTCCCCTACCCCACCACCTCTGAGTAGTAGCCACCACTGCGAGTGAGACAGCTTTTTGTACTTCTCAGTTGACTGGAACTCCTTCCACTGCCCTGCATGTCATCCTAGCCTCAAATTCCTCAAGCTGGTCCCTGTGCTCCTGCAGTAACCCATCTTCCTTCTTCAAGGCCAGGGATGGTAATTAATTTGCTCCCAGAAACAACTCCCTATGTGGTAATATCGGGGAAACAGTCCCGTTCCAGAATCTTTCGGGGGGGGGGGCTAAAGAATAAAATGACACACTGGTTTAGCTCCCACCCTATCCTAGGTATGGCGACGCCCTGACACCCTGAGATGGCTGGGGGATTGTGTGGTGGTTAACTTTAATAATCCGATTACTGCAAGTGTGTCTTAACCACTCAAGGCCCTCTTAGCTCCTCTAGACCAACCAAGGTCCAGGCTTTTCCGCTAGGTTTTTTTCTACAAACCGGAAATTGTGTATCGACCCCGTGGATCCCGATACAACCTGGGTTGGCTTATCACACATGCCCTTTATTGGCCCTGCTGATGTCCCAGAGTCCCCTGTTACGGAACAGATTTGCGCCTCTGAGCACTTTTGAGTCATGCGACTGACTTGTTGTTCAGGAGACAACCCCCCCCCCCCCATCTGTTTTGCCTATAACCGTTCCTTTGGATATTCCATCTGGTGAGCAGGATGATCTGAGGTGGTTGTCCTGGAACATTACAGGCTTGTCTGCTAAGTTTTGTGACAATAACTGGGTGCAGTTTGCGAGGTTGCACCATGTCATCTATTTACAGGAAACCTGGGAAGTAAATGTCTTTTTCCTAGAAGGTTGAAAAACGTATTTTTCTCCTGCAGTAGTGTCTGTGTCGGGGGGGGGGGGCAAACAGGGGATTGATAGTCTGTGTCTTTGGACATAGATATTTTAAAGACCTTAGGTGGAATTCACACCAACTCCAGGCATTGAAGTTGCATGTCCCCGGCTCAACATCATTAGTGTTATTCAATTTTTATAATGCGAAATCAGAGCTGCACTAAGCCCACATGTGCAATTTTAGATGGGCTGCATATGGTCCATACAAAGGAGGGCAAAGAGTTATATCTTTTGGGAGACACTTATTTTAATCTTCGCCTTGGATAAGTTAGTCAGTTCAATTAAGCCACATTCTCCCCCACGTTTACAGGGAGAGGGTGTTTGTGTCTATAATTTCTTTTAATTTTTTTATTTTTGTTTCTGACCATTTATTTTTGTTTATTGTGGACTTTGCCATTGTCCATAGTCCTTTTAGCGACCATAAACCTTTGTCTCTTGTTATTGGTGGAGTTAGGGGTAGGGCCAGGCCAGTGGGTGCAGCTCAAGGCAGGGCCGACCTCGCTGATCAGGTCAGATGGTTAAGATGGTCGCAGAGGGTGCCAGAGGGCTTCACCCTGCAACTTTTTACTTAGTGCTGGACGGAAATATCGACCTGTGTGGACCTGAAGTCCCTGGGGGCTGCAATTTCATCTGCCTTTGCATGCATCACTGAGAAGATTACAGCGTTACTAGCAGTTCTAATGAAAGACTTGAGAGTGATGGAGCCCAAATGGTTTTATCCAGAATGCTCTAAGTCCCTCTGTCTTCTGAAGTTCACCCTAAAACAGGTCCCCAAGAGATAGGGAGCAAGTAGCCCACTGTCGGAAAGTATGCAAGGAGGCCCTAAAGAATCATAAACTTACTTCACACAAGAGGGCATGGGAAGACTTAGTGCAAGCCAGTGAAACTAGAGATAGTTTCCTTTTCTGGAAGGTAATAAGTAGGCCTTGTTTTGCTGAACCGTCAGGTCCGGCCCTATGTCATCGTATTTCGGAGCAGCAGTGGGTGGGTCATTTCAAAGGGATATATAATTTTGGATTGGAAGATGGTGATGAGGAACATGATGTTTTAATGCTGGGCAGAGCTGATGTTGTTTTCACTTTAGATGAAGTTACGCAAGGCATCAGAAGCTTAGATCACTTCATCTGGCGTTTATGGACCTTATGTCCACATTTGATAGGGTCAACCGTAGGAAGCTGTGGACTCTGCTTCTTGCGATGGGCGTGGACCCAGACATAGTACTCCTCTTATTAAACTTGCACGCCAGTACTACAGTGGCAGTGAGGTACTCAAAGGGCGTGGATCTCACTGAGCATTTCAGCAACACTAGGGGAGTACACCAGGGATGCGTACTTGCCCTTTTACTGTTTACATTTTACATCAGTGGGTTAGAGCAAGACCTCCTTTCAGCACAGGCCGAGGTCTGGGGTAGGTAGGAGCTCGATATCCATGCTTTTGTATGCTGACGACAAGGTCCTTATGGCACACACGACAGTGGGTCTGCAGCTATTACTGGACAGGTTTGTTGTTATGGATAGCATAGATCTTGCTGTTAATTTTACAAATCCTGTGTTATGGTTCTGGGTCCCCCGGTCCACCAGCTCTAAAACCTTTAAGGTAGGGAATAGCATTCTAGCAAAATTTACAGCGTTCTCTTACCTCGGGGTGTTAGTTGATGTGCATATCAATTGGAATATGATGCCGAGTTTGTGAGTGTGGTCATTCGGAGATTGGGCTGTTCCGAGGCTATTGGGCCACCAGGAGTCGTCCGTGGCAGAAGTGGTGGGGCCCAGGATGAGGATCTGTCCTGTTCGAGTTGAGCTTGAGGCAACTGTCTCTCATCCAGTTGGTGACTGCTTTCATTCTGTTGTGAAAGTTCTTTTTGGCTGTTGATGTTTCGTCGGTGAGGGAGAGAATGAGCTGTGTTGTCGGCGTATGAGATGATGTTGAGCCCGCAGTGTCTGACGAACTCAGTGAGCGGGGTTATGTAGATGTTGAAGAGGATGGGGCTCAGTGAGGAGCCCTGGCAACTCCGCATCTGGTTTCTGTCGGCTTTGAGGTGAAAGGTGGGAGCCTGATTTTCTGGACTGGGTTGGTGAGGAAGGAGTGGATCCACTCCAGGGCTTTGCCGCAGATGCCGGCGTCATGTAGTCTGGTGCACAGGGTGGTGTGGGAGATAGTATTAAAAGCGGCAGAGAGGTCAAGGAGGATGACGTCAGCTGTCTCGCCGCAGTCCAGTAGGGTGCGGATGTTATCCATGGCTGCTAGGAGTGTGGTTTTGGTGCTGTGGTTGCTCCTGGATCCGGATTGGGAGGGGTCGAGGATGTAGTTGGCTTCGATGAACTTGGTGAGCTTTTTCAATTAACTTGGCCGTAAAAGGGAGCAGTGAGATTGGTCTGTAGTTTTTCAGCTCCGTTTGGTCTGCAGAAAGTTTCTTCAGGAGGGGGCTTATCTCCATGTTTCCAGGTGTCTGGGAAGGTGGTGGTTTCAATGGAGCTGTTGATGGTACAGCATAGTATGGGAGCGATGATGGCGCTGGCTTGTTTAAAGATGTGGTGCGGGCATGGGTCCAAATGGGTTCAAGGGTGCCCCAAAGTGGGTATTATTCATGAGCTTGAGGGTGTTTTCTGCAGTAAGAAAGGTCCCTTGCTCCACGATCGGTTGCTGTTAAGTGTCCGAGGTGATGCTGCGTGGGTTTTGTGGGCGGGGCAGGCCTTTGCCTGCGAATCCTGTATAGGTGTCTTGGAACCGTGGGCCCCTGTGGCTGCGACAGTGTCTCTCCACAGGACACTCTACATTTTGTGCTCTTTTGTAAATATTTCAGTATGCCCCGGAAACAGTTTATCCTCCCGCTTTTTAAAGCACTAAATTTTACACAAGTCCGAACTGCCCTTATTTATTTGCAGCTTCTCTTGAATGAACAGATTTTATTTACTGTCTCACGTTTCCTATGTGCAGCTTTGAGATCAAGGAGATCTAGACCTGACTAATTTTGCTGTTTACTTGGATCTTTTTTTAATACTATGCATGATTTTAGGTTTTTAAATATGCATTATCTGTTTTTATAGTTTTATAATGTGTATGCATTGTGTTATTTATTATGCTCTTTATGGTTATTTTTATAATCGACTAAAGATTTTTATGATGGTGTGAGAATAGGATAGTGTAAGTAAGTGACAGTTGAAGTGAGAATGTGTGTGAGAAGGAGCTTGCTTGAGGTGAGAGAGGGAGTATGAGCGAGTGTGAGTGAGCAAGCGTGTTGATTAGCATCTCTTATACTTGAGTGTCTGCTGCTTGCAATTGCATTCTTCCTGCCTTATGGGTGTACCCAAGGTAAAATGTTGTCACTGGCATAAGAAAGGTAGTTCTTGACATAAGGGACGTTACCCATGACACAATGCAGGGGAAAGTTGTTCAAGAAATATATTTTACATCCATGATTTTTTTTTTTCAAATTGAGATGACTATTAGGAGGGTGTGTTTTTTTTATTTTTTTATTTTTTATTTTTTTTATAGCATTGAGAAGCTGTTTTTGCAAGCTCACCCTCTTTGGCAGTGTTGTTCAAGAGTCTAATTTTCAACAGAGAATGTGCACTGTGCACCTCTACATCATGTCTTAATACAATTCATATGTACGCCTGACCTCCAAAACCCACCATTGACCTTTCTTACTGAACCCCCACCCCTCATTCTCTCAAAAGTTATACCATCCCTGATTAAAGAAACATAAAGAAGCGCTGATGTCTACATCTTCTGTGAAAGACCCAAGTACAGGAAGTAGACTCATTGTATAGAAGGCGTCTCTAGTAACTTCCTCCTGCGTTCTGTTGTGAGTCGTACCTCTCACCCTGCTAATGTTGCAAGTTTGAAAGGAGACTTGTTTAAACTTCATTCTGAAGCTTTTTGCTAGAGCCTTCCCAGAGTCCTGGCCTCCTTTCTTCGGTTTTACGTTGGTAATGACCTTGAGGGGTTTAGTCCGTGGGGCAGACA